>NC_091540.1:15151515-15454545 GCF_042242935.1 Bactrocera oleae | reverse complement strand
GCAAATGTAAAAAAATAAACCGTAGCTAAATTTTATTGTTGACAGAAATAACATTGTGGCTTCTTTATTTCATTTAAATTTTCATTCCCGCTAAAAAATTCAAATTTTATTAAATTTCAAGTTCGCGGCCATGCGCTGCAAATCGCCCAACTACAAAGCTTTCATGTTTGTATGTAGATATGTATACTTACGTTGTTGTATTTGTGTATTACTTGTTTTTCAATTAAGCGCATAATAAATACACACCTGGGACAGTTTGGAGGTCAAAACGTCAAATGCCTGATCAGCGCACCTTTTTGGTGCCTCTTTGAAGCTTTTGTATGCAAATATGCGCGCGTGTGTGTGTGTGAGTAGTACGGTGAGGTTAAGCTAAGCACAATAACTCATTAAGCTACTACATATAGTTAATTAGTGAAACTGTCACAGCCATAAGCTTCACGATCAAGCATAAATATAAATACTTATTTTTATTATATGTATAAACATACATACACACACATGCATACACAATTTATGTTAACATATCGAAGACATTGAATGAAAATTGCATTGATTAGAGGAAACAGGCGGCAAAATTCTCAGTAGCTAAGCGTGTTTTGGAACTTTAAATGAGTTGCTTGAAAATATTAATTAACTCGAAATTAATTATTTTTGTTGTATATGTCTGTAAATAACGTGGCTTTTCATATTTAAATATAATATATGCAAGTGGTTTACAGTTTAATGAATCGATTAATGGGTGAGGTCTCTTTCGTCATAAAAAAAATGAAATATTTCTTAGTTATTAAAAAGAGTTGATACAGCATTCGTGATGAATAATAAAAAACAAAAAAATTAGGGCAGACCGCGAAATATTAAGACTTCTTAGTTTTTGTAAAAGTTATTGTATGCTCGGTTAAGTACCTCGACATACTACACCAAATAATATATGTATATGTTTAATCAGATTAGCATGCGTTGTATACGTGCCATTCTTTGCTCTTGTATAGTTTTTAGCAGAGTTGGGTGCGTGCTACTTGACTGAGACATGAACTTCCAAGTCAACAGGGGCAAAATGTAATATATAAAGTTTTTTCTAATTACAAATTCAAGGTAGAAAAATTCAAGCGATCGATCATATTTTTTGATTCAAAGCTATTCTTACAGAAGCTTTCAGCATTTCAGCAGCGAATTTGATCCCCAAAAATCCTTAGTTTTTCGAAGGCGTATATATGCGCACTAGTCCCTCCGTTTTTGAGATATCAGTATGAAATTTGGCACCAATACTTTTCTCACCAAGAAGCTCATTTGTCGGAACGGCCAATATCGGACCACTATAGCATATAGCTGCAATACAAACTGAATCAAGTGCTTGCTCTGAAAATTTTTTCATTTAACGAAATATCTTCAAGAAATTTGTCATGGGTTACTGTCTAAGTCTCTAATGCAATCTTCGAAGAAATTGTTCATATCGGATAACTAAAGCATATAGCTGCCATACAAATTGACCGATAAAAATTAAGTTCTTGTAGGGATTTTTGTATTTGTGAAGCGTGCAACCGTAGCTAACGCGTTTTCTTGGTTCTGTTTGAACAAAATTCAATTTGCTAAGGTCGAGTCAAGCAAAAGTATGCAACTGCTCTATTACTACATACATACATATGCACATAAGCATATCTTCTTATCTTAATATTATTTATTCATAAGCGCCTAATATGACTTTATTTTTGTGTTGATATATATGTTAATAGGTATACACAATATTTGCCGACAATCTTCGGAATGCCAAACAAACAGTCCCTGTTTTGAGGCAAAGTAAGAAAGTAAGAGGCTGACAAAGAAAAAATAAAAATTCATAAGCCAAAAGTACCTGAGAGTCTAGATGCTCTCAATAATAAATTGACTACACCAGGATCCTTACAATATACGAGTAATAGCTTAGTGATTGTCGCCTAATGGGCAATCAAGAACAAGTAAATAAATGCTTATATTAGAAATGAAATAAAATAAGTTATGTATATGTGTGTGATGTGCAAACAATATTCCCCAAATTGTAAGCGATACCAGACGCCATCGATAATATTGTTATTAATGCTACGCATATTACTATGCTATGCATGTTAATAGCACTTATAAGAGTTCAATATTATCATATATTACTAGTACTTGTAAATATATACATATATGTACTAATGTATAATATATATAATATATCTAACGAGTAGCTCTAGTGGCATTTACATTAATTTTCATATGACTACTAAATGTATGTAGACAATTCTGAACATGTGAAAGCTCAGAAAAAGCTGTTTTTTCCACCCTCATGACGTGCAGGTAAGAAAGCACGAGGGCGCTTCTGTGTGTTTTGGTCAGTCTAGTTTTTGAAATTTCGAGACAATGTATTTTTTAAATGATCAACTAAGGTTTTTGGAAAGGTGGAAGCTTTCTCAGATGATGAATCTGAATAATTTTTTATATGAACTTTATGTGTATGCAGCTCATAATAAATATAGTAAGGTTATTGTGACTGCTATTAAAAAAGACCGGCTTACTTGAGACGTCTGTAGCATTAATATTTACAGCCGTTAGTTAGTCTCTCTACTAGTTTCACGGATATTTGGCTTGTTTGAGGAATGCATAAATTGATTCTTTGTCATTTACTTCTCAGTAAGCTGAATTCTTCAATACTAAGGGTTGTGTAGTTACTTTTATACACACTCGACTTCCTGAACCAAAGGGTATCTGAAGAACTAAGCGATAAGAAGTATGAAAATATTGATGAGTTCTTCATGCTATTTAACATGTGAAAGTTTTGACAACTTCGAAAAGTACTAATAGAATTGAAGTTGTTTTTCTTAATCTACGATAGGTATAAGTCCAACGGGTAGTTATGAGTATGACATCGGAGCTATAGAAATAGTGCTATGGACAAATTTATTAGCAGTCTTAATATAGAGGCTGAGCTGAAAATATTCGACTGCAGATCTGATCGCCTTTCCACAGAAAAGTAATTCCATAAAAAGCTTTACTTATAACTGACCGAAAAAGAAAACAACTTTAAGTAGAAAACAAAAACAAAAGCAGTAATACAAAATAACAAACGATCTTATTCACTTGTCACAGCGGTGAAGCTTTCACATGCGTGAAAGCTCTTCATACGCGACTAAATACCACTCACCTTACAATTGCGCCGAGCAACTTTGCTAAGTGCAAAATATCCATTAACATTTCTAACAACAATTGCATATACAAATATGTATGTATATGTGTGTGACGCCTTTAAGTGTGTGAATTTACTGCCGCACATTTGTCGCAATGGAATGTGTCGTGTTGGCGGGTGTAGCGGTCAATGCTTTTCGCGCTTTTCGTCACACGTACACGCTCACATACACAAGCATACTCACACAAGCGCACTCACACACGCGAGCGCTACGAAGTCGCATATGCATTAGCAGACGCCAGTTGATGTGACGTGACAATGCCAACAGCGGCAACAGCAACAGCAATACATGAAAATAATACACATATAAATATGTTTGGATGTGTCTGTGTGCGTGCTTGAGCATCGTTAAACACCCGTCACTCACCACAGCCGCAACCGCATGAGGCGTTGCGGTTTTCTACACTGCCGTTAGCTGTTGCCCATTGCGTCGGGCATAACGACGCGTCAACGGCGCGCTTGCCACGCCACTGCGCCTAACGTTGCATGTTCATTTTATTTCTAATGTTGCCACAAGGAGCGTTGGCATGCTGCCGCATTGCTTTTTTCATGCAGAAGCGCTTCAAATTGCATATATACATATGTATGTATGTGTGTTGATTTTTTTATGGTTCCGCTATTTGCTCGCCATTTAAACGGTGACGGCTGCGCGCATGCATAAATGCGTATTTAAGCGCGACACTTGCAACATTAACTTTATATATGTTTATATGAAGATATTTATGTAAGTATGTGTGTGTATGCAGTCAGACATGCTTGCCACTTGCCTCAAAGCGTTGCTTGTTTGCTTGGTTAAGCTTTTTGCCACAATGTTATTGTTATTGTTGAACTTTGTTGCCTATAAAGTGACTGCTATTGTTGCTAGTAATTGTTGCTGTTGTTGTTGGGATGATTGTTGTTTCTGTTATGATTGAGTTTTGTTGCTTTTAAATTAGCTGCTATTGCTGTTAGTTGTTTGGTTTTTATTGTTGTTGTTGTTGTTGCTTTTAGCGTGACACTGCGTCCTGCACTGCTGTTAGTGACACATTTGTTGTCTTGTCTTGTTATTTGCCGCCGCTGTTGCTGCTGTTCATGTTGCTTGCGCCACAACCGCAACACAACAACGTCGTTTACAACGTTGCACATTCTCAAGCGGCAGATATGTCTCCTTACATACATACATACATACACTCGCAATATACATATATATGTATTTACTTAACTGCTTGTTGTTATTGCGAATGCGGTTACTTACAAATTGCACTCACACATACACACACACACACGCACACGCAGCCTGTGTTGTGGACAAAAAATTAAGTTCAACACAGTTCACTACAGTGCCATCCAAGTGGAACGTTGGGTTGGGCCACGACGACCCGTCAATATTTTAATTGCTCCATTTGCATGCTTGTGCGTCGGGCTCCACACCCAGTTGACTCGGTATATATGGGTCAACGCAGAAATGTCAAATTCACTCGTTCAATCATTCACTTGCCTCTCCGCTGTGTGCAACTCACTCACTGACGACGCACTCTTCTTAACTCACTGGGGCACTCACTTAGTCAGTCATTCACTCAAATTGTTGCTATGTCAAAGGTCAAATACGACTTTGCTCGATTATATTCACCTCTTAAGCATATTGGCGCCGGTTTGATAGCGCATATTGCAATTCCCAAGCTAACCGCAAGCCAGAAAAACACTAAAGCAACAACAAAAAACAATGTATAAAAAAGTGGCAGTTAACCGCCACCACCACCGCCACCGCCACCACCCATCGCTGACCCAAATAATTATCGACTTTTTTGTGTCAACGCCAACAATATGGTTGCGGTCGCTATGCGCCTTTAAATATGCTACAAAAGTAAACCGCAAAAGTTGGAATTGCTAGTAACGAGAGCGCAGTGTACTTTCATTTATCGATGCTGCCACAGCGTATGAAACAAAATGGAAAAGCAAGAAAACAAAAAAAAAAGAACAAAACCGACAAAAATATGTCACCGAAACAACAACAACAGTATTACGAGCTGCAAAGTGCTTTTCATTTGTCGTCTACTTTTAGGTACTTTGGCTAACTTTAATAACTTTGCAAAGGATTTAGCAAAAGGTAAGTAAATAAACGAAAGTGTAAGTTTAAAGCATTCAAAAGTTAAATTGCATGGAATAGAATTGTATAAGGGACTCACAAAATACATACCGATGCATGCGTATATAATCCATTTACACTTGAGTAAGGTTAAAAGTTAGGTTAGGCTTTTGTTGTATCGAAAGTGAAAATTTATTAGAAATATTTTTGTGCGTCCAATTTAATGCGTCGCATATATTTTAACTGCACGGAGTTGTGAGAACGAGAATGTCTCATGAACTGTGAAATTGTAAACGAAGGCAAAGTGAAACCATTTCTACAGAAAATATTAATCGAAAACGCTTAAAATTTTAAATCGAAATGAAAAAGACTTTAATTTTTTGGTATATAGGTAAATTTGAGTGGCCACCAATTATAAATTTTGGTTGTAGCTTAAGAAAATATTTAGAAAAATTTCGAAGAGGGCTGCTCCATCTTCAAACTCCAGGTCCACCACACTGCAGACAGAACAGATGATGTGAGAACAGGTCCCGTTTTTAATCTCCCAATCCACTCTTCTCTATACAATCACAAGAATTTGAGTACTGCTAGCATATCTGATCTACTGACACTTGTGAGAGCTCAGCGCATCTAACAAGCAACTTCGTAAGATAATGTGTCAACGGCTTGAGAGTGAAAAGTATAGTTATACCCAAATATTATAGCAAACTGCAAAACTAAACTTTCAATATCATGTCTCTCAAGTCCAACGACGTTTGCTTTTGCTTTTTGCAATGCAAATTCGGGATCTATAGTTTGGCTGTTCTGAGTTACACCTCTTACCTGACTAACTGAGAAATCTTTTCACTCTTTCAAATCATCGTTTGCGATATGTATTAATTTTTGTCCAGTTTAAAAGCAGCAGAAAAAAATATTCTTTAAAAAGTGTTTCGTATGCAGCTTGCATGAAAATCACTGCACAGATAAAAGTCGAGTTCGCTTCGCGTTCATGGATCCATTTTTTGTGGGGAGTGTCAGAGTACTCAATACACTGTCACCATAAGATGAATTACATCTTTTGGACTGTTTGAGTTCAGTTTCAAGGCAGAGATAACTGAGTGACTGTAATGGCTCGTTTATTTTTATAGATATAGCCATTGAATTGGATCAAAACTACAACAGCGTTATAAATTGATTGAGAACTTATAAGCAACAAATTATTATAAAAAAACCGCTATTGACTTTTTTGTAAATATAACTTTTTTAAGGTTCATTTTCAGCTCACAACTCATTATCAAATAACTTTTACTGCCAAAACTGAATCGAAGCTGCTTTCTTGAGCCCAATTTCATTCTGTTTGGTTGCTCATTAGTAGAAAAATTCCTATATATATTTGAGATTATGAATGCAAATGTGTGGGTTCGAAGCATGTTTCAGTTTATCTGGCTGACCGAGTTTCTCTTCTCAACAAATCAGGGGTATAAACTATCAACAGCTACTTACAGGTGGGAAACCTTTTATTCATAAAAGTAAGCTCTCTTAGTGTGAAAAATACTTTAGCTAAGAAAATCACATCGCCGGAAATAACCGTATTAATTCTTTGTAGTTTTTGATACTTGAGTTTTTATAAGGCTTTACAAATCGAAAATAGTTTTAGCTTTCAACGCTTTCATTCGTTTGAGGAAGTGTTTCTTCTACAGTTATGATACCTATTCACTGGACGTACATTGGCCTCTCTTGCCACTATAGAAAAGCTATGCTAGATCTGTTAAACTTTCTAGAAGTTTTTTCAGAGCTTCATGTGCAGTGAAAGTAAATATAGCATTTCGATTTCACGCTTTTTGCTCTTTTCCTTCTCTCCTTTGTGTTATACCATGAACTGGGTTCCACGAAGTTTGTAACACACAGAAAAAAAAGTCGAAGACCCTTTATGGCATATTTAAGTATATAAAAGATCAGCGTGACGAGCCAAATCGATTTAGCGATGTTCGTCTGTTCGTCATAAAAATTAAACAAATTATTCGGATCGAACAACCACAGCATATAGCTTCCGTACAAACTGACCGATCCAAATAAAGTTCTTATATGTCAACTTTTTTTTTTGTGAAGGGTATTATGGCTTCGTTGCAACCGAAGTTAACGTTTTTTCTTGTTTTTTTTTATTGAAATTAACAAACATAGCATTTAAAAAAAGATTTCAATTAAATCGGCATAAACGCATTCTTTAACGCATTTTTCTCTTACTTTCTCTCTCTTTGCAGTTTAAGTTCACGGCAAAGCATTGCAATAAAAAAAGCGTATTGCAAAAACAAATATGCGTGTTGACAATTATGGGCGCATATGTAAATTAAATAAGTGCAACAACAACTACAATAAAAACACAATAACAACAGTAATATGCTGTAATAAACTTTATAACAAAAGCAATCATAATAATAACAAGAACTGTCAAAATAGTAACCAAAACCCGTAACCACTTGATAAGTGCAGCTGTGGCAAGGCAAAGTGCCAAAAAAAATAACGTTTAAACCGATCAAATTAAGAATCATTAAAATATATACACGCGCATACACAGGCGTACAATTAAGTGCGTAATTGGAGAGATTGCCAACAAAAATACAGACAATCAAACACACGATTATATAAGAAAGGTAAGTGGAAAATATAATAGCAAAAACAAGAAAAAAAATACGAAAAACAAAAACAAAAGGAAAATCGTAAAACATTTACTTTTTATAATATTTTTATTACAATTTTAAGCGCGAAATATTACAATTTTATAAATCTACAGTTTTTTTTTTTTTTGTAATTTTGCTCATTGAATTATTGATTGGCTTTTAAAATCATTAATTATAGAATGCGGTTATATCCCATTTAGGGAAAATGATTGCAATTAAAACCATATAAGAGTTGTGCAGTAAAAAGTATGTGAGTTATTTCATATTCATATTTCATATTTTATGCTTCAATAAATACTTTATGCGCTGAAATGTTCGGAAAATGATTGAAACTTTTTTGCTTTACATTGATACTCCATTTAATGATGTTGTAATTTAGACCTTAATTTTATTAAAAGTGATGGCGTTTCTATTTTCATGTGCGTTCTTTGTGACTATGTTTTGTTAGTTATCATAGAAGTAAAAGAAAATTGTAAAAAAATAGCAAAAATCAGAAACAAAAATAAAAAATTTGTTTTTTTTTGGCGGACAGATGAGAAATTACAAATTTTCCTCCACTTGAGCATGAAGAGAGGAAATGAATGCTGACAGTCAATTTAGTCAATGCAACTGGTTATAAAGTACACTACAACTAGTGTGTAATGTAAGCTCAACTCGTCAGTCAATAATTTAATTTTCCGCAAGCAGCTAGTGTTTTTTGCATGTTAATTCCGCGCAAACTAATAATCACTAAATCGGCATACACCAGTTCAGAATATACCAGTTTAAAACAAATGCATAATTGTCGAGTTCAAGTTAAATTTTTAGAAAATATTTAAATTTGTAATTCGGTTAGCATGTATCCTGAATTTATTTAAAAGCTATTGATTCGTCGGGATTATTATACTCTCGCAACCTGTTGCTACAGAGTATAATAGTTTTGTTCACCTAACGGTTGTTTGTATCACCTAAAACTAATCGAGTTAGATATAGGGTTATATATATATAAATGATCAGGATGAAGAGACGAGTTGAAATCCGGGTGACTGTCTGTCCGTCCGTCCTTCCGTGCAAGCTCTAACTTGAGTAAAAATTGCGATATCTTTATGAAACTTGGTAGACATGTTTCTTGGTACCGTGAGACGGTTCGTATTGCAGATGGGCGTAATCGGACCACTGCCACGCCCACAAAACGCCATTAATCAAAAACAAATAACTTGCCATAACTAAGCTCCGCAATAAGATACAAGACTGTTATTTGGTACACAGGATCACATTAGGGAGGGGCATCTGCAGTTAGAAAGTTTTTGTAAAAAGTGGGCGTGGTCCCGCCTCTAATAGGTTTAATGTGCATATCTCCTAAACCGCTAATACTATAATAACAAAATTCACTAGAAGCAAATGTTTTTAGCACTTCTATTGACGGTGTGAAAATAGTTGAAATCGGGTGGCAACTCCGCCCACTCCCCATATAACTTTACTGTTAAAAACTACTAAAAGCGCGATAAATCAAGCACTAAACACGGCAGAGACATTAAATTTTATATCTGAGATGGTACAAGATTAATTTATAGGAACCGCGTTCAAAATTAGACAGTGGGCGTGGCACGGCCCACTTTTAGGTGAAAACCCATATCTTGAGATCTGCTTAACCGATTTCAACCAAATTCGGTGCGTAACGTTCTTTTCATATTTCTATGTCATAGTGCGAAAATGGGCGAAATCGGATTACAACCACGCCTATTTTCCATATGACACCATTTTAAATACCACTTGATTCTTTCACTTTCCACTATGCAAATCAAGTAACAATGATTATATCGGCGTAAAACTTTGCGTGAATAATACGTTTAAAGTATGCCACCTTGTGACCAAAAATTCTCTAAATCGAACCAAAACTGTTCAAGCCCCTAGGTACTGAATATGTGGACCCCAGTGCCTATAGTTGACCTTAAAATATCAGTCAATCCACAAAGAAATCTCAAACGAGTATACCATTTGACTTTGCGAGAGTATAAAATGTTCGGTTACATCCGAACTTAGCCCTTCCTTACTTGTTTTTCTTTCTTTTTTCCTAAATTCACTTTTCAATTTAGTTGTCATAAGTTCAATGTTTTACTTACTAGTTGGGTTACAGATGAAAATTATTAAATAACTTGAGTAACTTGATGTTTCACTGCAGTATGCATACTCCTCAGTTAATTATTAGGTGCGCAACTAAGTTATCGCTGTTTTTTAATGAAAACGCAATTTTATTGAATCGAAGTCTTGCTAGTTCCAACTTGTTCCGATTTTTTTAGCAAAGCTCGAATACCATTACGGTAAAACTGTTCATATTGTGATGCTATCCAAGAATCAAGCAATTTTTCGATGTCGTCTTGTGAGTGGAGAGTTTTATTAATTAGAACAGTTTTTATTGTGGCGTAATGGCAATCCCGAAATTTCGAGATTTATCTAGGCAAACAAAAGTTTAAGTCAACATTTGATGCTAATGCAAAAAGCAGTTATTTGTCTAGTTTTGCATAATCCCGAAATTTCGGGATTTATGTCGGGATTATATAATACTTCTGAAAATATTATAATAATGTTAATAGAACGGAACAAATAATAATCGGACGGTGCAATATCTGAAATTAAGCGTTTCCAGGTTGGTTTTAACGGGTTTACCAGCGTGAGACCTAGCGTTGTCATGCAACAGAAAAACTTTTGTGTGCCTCTCCTGGTATTAAGGCCGCTTTTCACATGTAGTCGCTTTAAAATGGCTTGGCGGGTAACTACCAATGCTGCAGCAAGCTTTTCTTGCATTTGACACGGATCCTCATCGAGCAACGTCTCCAATTTACTTATTATATTATTCATTTCCATGCACTAATTTCCAGGAATAACTGGAACAAAGTTATGAATGTTTAAAATTTCAGTTCAAGGTCATTTTCGCAATATATTTTTTATATTATATAAATTCTAGAAAACGCATTTTGTTGAATTCCAACCTGTAATAAATGGCGAAAACTGAAAAATATCAACTCATATTTGAGAAAATTATAGGAAGATATCTTGAACTCCTATATATCTAGTCCTACATATATATCTAGTACGTGCAATTTGGGTTTGATTTCTATTTCAACCAATGTTTGTTTTTGGTATATTTGCAATCAGTATCTGCAAAAAAGTCACACTTTTTCGATTATTTATGTCATGAAGATCATGGAGGTATCATATTTGGTTACAAAGCTGTATTCTGATCATGGCAAGGAAGTTTTAGATTGTATGTGGTTATGTTTCGAAATCTCTGAATTAAAAAAAAAGTATCCAATATAATATGCATAATATAGTTTATAATTTTTTTTGCGGGTTTTATTTAGTCAATAAATTCTCAGCTCTCAGCTGTTGGTTTTTAATGACCTCCTTTAAGTTCTAGTTTTATCGTTGTTGTAATTTCACAAGTTTTAAAATTTTTAAATTAATTATGTGAATGAAAATTTATAAAAAATTTTAAAACTAGAACATTTTTATGATTTTTTCGTAATTTTTTTTAATGAGTTTTGTAAAATTTTATCGAAAAAATTTTAATTGAAAGTACCAAATTAACTGAAACAACTTTTTTACTAATTAGTTAATTATTAGTATTTTTTCTTTGAAAATTTTAATAACTCGCCTACAGTTCCCTCGACGCGCCGTTCTTAAGTTGCTGCCCACAAAAAACTTTCTGAAAAAAATCTGAAGCAAATATATATCGAAAGTCGACGCAAAGGAAACTATAAAATAAAATTGTATTCACTTTAATGACAGCACACATTGAATTTATAAGCGCGTGAATATCCACTCAAAGCATAAAATTTTAATTTTAATTTATTGTTGCCGCGCAAATGCCGACCAATTATGAGATGCTGGCAACTTCAGACGTTGCTTATTGCCTTAACTAGTTGCAGCGCATGGAAAGGCACGATTTCCAACAGCCACGCAGCTAACAATGTGACATGCAGCAACGGCACACACGCGCATACACACATCGATAGCATCGTCTGCATACGCACACATTGAATAGCCGCACATAAAGTAGACGAATTAATATAGCAGGAGGCAAATGAATAAGCTGCACACATCTGCTGAATCCACATGATTGCACATACTTATATACTGTTGCAGTTGTTGTATGTGTGTTTGTTACTCTTTTCATATATAAGTGTAATTGGCGCTTGCAACAACAGCTAATATGTAGCAACAGCAGCCATAGCTGCAGCAGCTGCTTTGTGAGGCAAGCAACTGACGGTGTGTAGACAAGCTAAGATTCACTGCCTGCCTCCTATCCGCCGGCGCATTCGCTTGACAATTGCGTGACAATTATAATTGCTCGTTGTTGAGTCGCCGTTGCACATTCCTCCGTTATGTTGCCACTTGCTGCAACATAGAAATACACATATAATCCGCGCGTAAATATGTGCATGTATGATGCGGCGCGCTGTTGCGTCCGCTATAATTCACTTGGTTTTCATTCCGTCACGCGTTCGAAATGATCACTGTTGCATGCACTTAACTATTAAATGAACAAATCCTACGCGCTGTGTGGAAGTCTTGATGCTGCCTCGCTGGTTTGCGCGTAACAGCACTCGTATATACTCGTATGATACTGCATGAGGCCCCAATGAGGCAGCCAAGTGAGCGCCACCAACTCATTGTTGTTAAATGCGGCATTTCCAGTTTTGAATTTTTGCACCGACTCAAATACAATTGAATGACCGGCAGGCGTGCGCAAAGTGAAGTAGTGCCTCTTGGAGGCTGTCACGTCGCGATGATTATGAATTTTAGGAAAATTAATTTCATTGCAGTTTCCTTAGTACTTATATTGCTCCAAATATTGCATAGATATAGCGAGACAGGCTTTTAGTTGCAAAGTAGTTATAAATTTTACAAAATCGGTCGAATCGGTTTTGAAAAAAAAAATGAGTATCTACCTCAAGGGCGTTAAATAAAACATGGACCGTGTCTTCTTAGTTTTTGAAAGTATAAACATTAATAATTTGAGGTATAAAATCAGTCATTCAACCGAATGCAGACTCCCGCTAGCGAGTTATTAAAACAATAGTAACTTTCGAAACCAATGTCTATGTTTTGAAATGATATCGTATTCTTAATAATAATTTTTCAGTAGCTTAATACCGTCTTGATGGAGCAACACAGTTTTAAATATTTTAATAAATTCCATTGGTGATTTAACCAAATTTGGAAATAGAATTTAATCTGAATGAAGTACTCAATTTGATTTCCTAATTTGCTATATTTTAACTAGGAACAACTTCAAAACCTTATTTTGACCGGAATTACAAAGGTCTTTGGTATGAAGAGCTGTAGTGACTACTACATAAAGCTTTTTTCTCAAATATTTTAGATCATATTTTGAAAAATTATAATTCTTAATATATTTTAAATTTCAAATGAGATATTTGTAGCCAGCATTGTCATTATTTGTCTCAAATTTTAGTCACTCAAAATCACTCAAAAATAGGCGCTTAAAAAATCACCGTTATATATCAAAATGTGAGTAGGGGAAATGAACAGTTTTTACCTTAGAGAAATTCATTCAAGATATACAGTTTCTTGCCACAAAATTTTTAAGAGGATTACTTTTCATTACCTTAAGATCTGTTTTTGAAATCCATTTTTAAATTTTAATTAAATTATAAGGTATATTAAAAAAAATGTTTGCTTAATGCTAATTACGAAGGTTAGGGAGTAATTACTTTGATCTTAGCAATTGTTCTTGAATGATTTGAGTATCGGATTCAAACTTTGATAATTATGTAAAGGAAGGTAACTTGGCAAAGGCACTAACCTCATTATTGGTTCATGGGAGCCAACTTTCGTGCTTTAGGGGTTGGGTCTTTTATAAACATATTCGCACTAAAAATATATATTTATTTATATATGCAAAAGTTGACAAATCACCATAAAATGTCGCATGAACTATTATATAATATACTCGTACCATCGCATACAATCCATCATGTTGCATGCAACTGTATCTGCTTACTTGTAGTTCACCACGCTGCATTAGTAGTTCACTTGCCAGTTGTCAGAAACAATTTAATGTGTCACAATTTGTTACGCGCATACAAAATATAAACACTTGCATGCACACTTAATTGTCATTAAAGGCAAGCGAATTGGAAGCGTGGATGCAACTCAATGATTGGTGCTGCCAAAAGGCACTAGTGCAGCGCATCCCTACAACATTTAGCACATACTGCCATGTAAGGCACTCGAAACTATACAAAATGTGCACGAAGTGCATTGTCTGTGTTTTATTAATTAGAGCAGTTTTTATTGTGGCGTAATGGCAATCCCGAAATTTCGAGATTTATCTAGGCATACAAAAATGTAATTGGATGCTAATGCAAAAAACAGGTAATTTGTCTAGTTTTGCATAATCCCGAAATTTCGGGATTCATGTCGGGATTATATAATACTTCTGAAAATATTATAATAATGTTAATAGATAACAATTTGAGTATTTTAACACAATCCTGAATTTTCTCAGCCGATCCCGAAAGTAGTTTTTCAATTAAACATTACAAAAATATCAATTATGTGTCAAGTTACTGTCATTTTGTTATCAAAGCAACCAGCCAAACTGCTTTCAATTACATATACAAATACATCCATCCGTTAAGCCATGCTCATAGAGTGGCATAGTGTACGTGCAACTAGCAAATATGTTGCTACATATTGCACATACTTATGAGCACGTTCATCTAACAGCATAAACATTCAACGCATGCTGCAATGTTGCACTTGCACTCGCTTACATGCTTATGCATGTACATATATGAGTATGGGTGTATGTGCATGCTTGCTCCGCTTTGCTGTTGGCTCTCGAACAATTGAATTAATGGCAATTTCAATTAAATACGAATTGAAATAATGAAGTAATGCATTTTTCGAGTATTTCACAAAATTATCCAATAACACCGAAATTGAAATAATGTTAATGAAAATTAAATGCTGTTAGTGCTGCACGCTGTGCATGCATTGCTCGTTTACCAAATATGTGTGTAAGCTAGTACTAATATTGGAAAGCATAAATTTGTTGCTAAATATAATAGTTGCGTGGGTCGGCAGCATGCGCCATAAAATGTGGTCGCTGGTTGAATTTGTGCTTTTTTGTGTTTTGTGAAATATGAAAAGCTTTAAACAGCTGCATTTCGTGTGCGCTTTTTGTGGTTTTTTGTTGTTGTTGATTTCACTATTAATTAAATAGCAAATTCTCATATTTAACGATAAGCCGTGACCGCCTATTTGGTTTAGCCAAAGCGGATATTAATGTGAACGGTTTAGTTTAGCAGCTGCTCATTAATATTAAAGCCAAATTTTGCTGGAGTTAAACTACGTAAGCCGATTTTTTATCAATTCTTAAATTGTATTTATTTATTTATTTATTTTTTGTAACTTTTTTTGTCTTCTAAAATGGAATTAGCTTTGCATTATTAATTAGCATTAATTGGAAATTAATTATTTTAATTTCACAAATAATTGTAGGCAATTATTTAGCGAAAAAAAAATTAAATGAGAAAAATGAGTAAAAATAAATGAAATATTTTTGTTTTTTCTAGTGTAAAAAAAACAACTATTTTTTATACATTTTTTATATAAAAAATTAAATTTGTTTATATGGTTATTTTTGAATATAGAACTTTTAATAATAGTGCCTTCCTTTTTCAGTTCGGAAGACTGTCGAAAATAGCTGCCATACAAACCGATCTATCAAAACAAAACTTTTATATGGAATCTTTTTTATTTGTGAAGAGTATTATAGTTTCGCTGTAAGCAAAGTTAACGTTTTTTACTTATTTTAATTAAAAATAAGTAGTGGAAAGCAAATTTGGATTAAAACGGATTGAGAGAACCTATAGAAATCTTTGAAATCGAACCTGAAAGCTAATTTTAGTTAACACAATTGTAAACATAAATCTTCTTTATTGTTTCAAGTTGCTATAAATATGCAGGTTTCATAATATTATGTAAACTTTGTGTAACGATCCATTTCTTTCTAGCTCTCATGGCGCTTACGTGTGATAAGCACTCATTAAAAATCATATATAGTGCAGATTTTTAATTTGATAACCAGAGTACTATATTACTCATATATGTTTTTATAAATAATTAAAATTACACAAAATATTACACTTAATTAAGAACTTACTTTGACAAGGAAAAATCTTCACATTTCTTTCAGAGAACAAGCAGCAAGAATGTACTTACATTTGCTCTCGCTGCCACTTTATTTCATTAACAAAAAAATCTAATTAACGCTTTAAGCTTGCGCTCACAGCAAAGCTTAATTATTTTCTTTCATTTTAAATACTTTTTTATGAAGTAGATAATTTTTTCATTGCTTAATGCTAGCAAATATATAAAAATACCTATATTTTTATATACTTATGTACATTAGAGCGAGTTGATTTATAGGGAGCCAAAAAAAAAATGGTAAAACTGCGTATGCGGGAAATACGGTTCATTCTGAACAATTTTGCCTAAGAGTGTATGGGTTCAAAATCGGTTTCGTGCCAGCAATTTTTAAGGCGAGCTATTAATTTTTGGTACAGTTAAGTCTGCGTTATATGAGTAGTAGTTAAACCAGAGAACTTAGAAGAAAGTTCGCTGTCGAACCTGCACCTTCTCATTCTTCTAAGTTCTCTGTTTAAACACCAAAATTACTGATAAACTCGATTTTTTTACGCATTATGTGGGAATTATAAAAATTTCTTCGTCAGTTTTTGATACATTCGAATGAAATTTAATACATATGTGGGTGTATTTTCATATTCTATTGAACATATGTCGGAATCGGCCAGATCGGACAACTTTGTATATCACATATCGCAAATACAACCGATTCTTCAGTTATTTTATTTTTCGGTAGCCTGCCAATTATATAAAAAGGACATACGACTTTTTAATTGAAATTTATAATTCCTAAAGTGAAAAATACTTTTCGAATGCGGGATCAACTAAAAAAATATTTATGAAAATACATTTAATACTCAAAAACTGGCGCAGAAATTTGTATCATTCCTAAAAGATAAGGTTCGCCTTAAAAATTGCTGGCTCGAAATCAGTTTTAGACGAACAGTTTCTTAGGCAAAGTTGTTCGGAATGATCCGTCAAACATTCTCCGGAAAAAATTCGACCCTCTCTAATGTACTTACATGCATTTATAATATACACATTCATAGTTTGTGAATCGCTGGCTAAGAAATGTAGCTGTGAATTCCAGCAAATGTACACATACAATGTAAAGTAATTAAATTCTTGCGCTTCAATTAAAATTTTATTGTTAAAAAATTGTTTTATAAATTTTTAAATTCCATAAAATCTTAAGCGTACAAACACACACACATAAGCAAAAGCGAGAGCAAACGAACCGTATTTGAGTGCAAGTGTAATGAAAGGGTAACTGCTATGGGTGTATATCCATAATGTATGCAAAGCATGTATGTATGTGTTAGTGTATGCATGCTGGCGCACCACATCAATGCTGCAAGCGCCAAAACTGAATACGAATTTATGCTCGTTCGTATGCTATTGTATCTATGTATGTATGTATATTCGCGCTTGGTTATGTGTGTTGCGGCGTTTTCCTTTTCATTTTCGTCTTATTTCACACTTTGCACAACTTTTCATTTGTGGCATAAAATCTTGCTGCCAGCAAAAAAGGAGCAAATGGCAGTAAATATCAAATGAAATCAGCACGCAGACGAAAAGTGCTCCAAAAAAGAAAGGTAGGTAAAACATAAGCGGCACAACCACAACGGCTGTCCACAGCCTGCCGCAAGTCAGTAGCAGCCAGCAGCCAGCAGCCACCAGCAAGCGACAGCAGCACCAACAGTGGTGCATGTAGCCCCATGGTGGCAGTGCCACACGTTGCAAGTACGCGTAGACATACCATACATACATAAGTACAGACACATGTGCGTGCATGTAGATGTTTGTATGTAGCTTTTTGTGCCGCTAAGTTCCTGCTTGCTACTTCACCATTGCCATTTACCAGGCATCACTGGCATATAGAAGTATATATGGTATACCAAGCCATAACGCTGGTTGTTGTTAAAATGTTGTTGTAAATATTTTTTGTTGTTGTTTACACAAAAAATGTTCTTGTTGTAAAAATTGTTTTTGTTGTTGCAAAACTTAGTGGTGGTTGTTGTCCAAATTTATTCTTGTTGTTGTCAAGTTTTTTTGTTGTTGTTATAGTTTGCCTCCAATGTTGTTGTTTCACAGTTGCATTCCGCGCATAAATTTCAGTTGCACTTAACTGATGTCTTGCAAAAATGGCCTCTTCTGTGTTGTAACTTCGCACTGTGAATGTGGAATCAACACTTGCGTATATTTCTAGCCAGCCGAGTAGCAACTATATACATACTACGTATATGCATACATATGTATATACTCATGTGTGTGCCTGTGTGTCGGTTGCTTACATAAACTGTTTATGCTCTGCCGCTTGACGTGCATTGAATCTGTTTATTTGCTTGTGTGCTGATATGCCGTTTTTCTTGCATAAATAAACAGTCACCGTCATGTGCTAGTGTGTGTGTGAGCGTACATTTCTCTCAGTTGTGGAGCGACAACACGTTGTCGGTGTTTAAAAGTGCATTTCTTTTCCTCTTAAATCCAACACCAATCGCGGAAAAAACGCTTTGTCTAACGTGGGGACTGGGTGGCGTGTTTGTAGTGCAAGTGGGTGCCTCAACGGCGTGCAAAAATTGTGCCAGAGCATATGATAGTGTGGCAAAATAGTAGAAGAAATGAACAAAATTAGTTTCATAAAGTTTTTAAAGTTCTTTATAAGTTCAGAGGCGATGACAATACAGCAGGTTGTTAAACACCGCCTTCGATTCGTCATTTCATTACACATTATGTCTTCCCTCTGTTTTTATTACAACAAATTTATATGAAAAAACAACAACAATTTATTTAATTTATATAAGTACGTAAAGGAGAATTTGTAAATATCCTTATAGTCTTAAACCTGTTGGCTATTCCAACTATTTGAATATGTCAGTCTTTTATACGACTAATTATACCAGTTGCTTGTTAAACCTATCACTCTTTTATTTTTTCCCGAACTGAGGTCAGCAGCTAGTTTGTATGGATTATGCCAGTATATATGATTTATACCAATGACTAAGTTGGTTTGCCGATTTTTTATTATTTTACCGGCGAATTGACACCTCCTTAATTTTATAGCATCTCCGACATTTATATCTGACAGTATAATATACATACATACATACTAGGAATGTATAGTTTACCAGGAGGCGCAAAGTAACAAAAAATAATACCAAACAGTTTTCACTGGCTCCTGAGCTGGCTATGATATTACCCTCAGTATGTTTCCCATGTATAAAGCATTTTTTAGCACTTCACCGATTGAATCCATTCAATAATACGATCTCACCATTAATCATGTTAGCTTTGCCCGTACTATTTTCTGATGACAAAAAGACGCCAACATAGTCGTTAGCTTCCACAACAGCCACCTCTATTCACCGTATCATACCTCGCGTGACATAATGCTATTTAACACATACTAACTCCGAGATGGACTTCACATTTTCTCTCCTCAGATAATTCACACACAAAGTTCAAAAAGTTAGTTATGATACCCTTACTAAAAAGCTAATCTGTGAGCTACTTTAGGTAGCTTTATATGCCTGGGTTTTCTTCTGATCGCTCTCGAAGTTCGGCGTATTCCTCCCAATAAAGTAAAGCATTTTCTCGTCAGGCCGTTTCAGGCCAGGACGATGTAAGTATTTCTCTCTAAACTCTTTCCATATTCTTAAAACAGATTTCCGAGTTGAGTATAATTTATTTTGTTCAACTTTATCAAAAACTCGGGTGTTGTGGAGTGAGTGCAGACTACTCATCACTATCAGTTGTAGTAACAGTTTCAAAAGCGATCATTTGTCATCGAAATTTTTCAAGTGGAAGAGCAGTCGGAGTTGTAAAGACACAGCTGTTTTAAACGTAGGACCACAAAGTCTTATCAAAATGTCCGAATATACCATATTACGAGACGTTTTTTCCAATTCTCGCAGATTTTGCAGTCTATAAATGGATCAATTGAACCACTCATACTTGACGATTAATGACGTCACTTTAGCGAATTGAGATAGTGGCTTGCCTTAGAGGTTAACCTTAAACATTATCTAACATCAAATGAAACATTTATTCTGTAAGCTGAAGTCATATTCTCCCACTGTACCACTGAGTGGGGAACTAAATTTTCTAGTGCACTAAATATAATGCACAACGCAGCTTTGAAATTGCGATATTTCGCCGCATTCGTGATGGGAAATATTTTTTTCTCTTTTTGTTTTTGTGAAAAATTCGCATTTTTCACCTCCGCACTTACCGGTATACATGCTTTCTGCTCCCTCTATTTCGAGTATCTTATTTTTTGATGGCATCGCACTTCTATTATTTCCCTTTTTATTCGGAAAATTTCGGCGCTGAAAGCTTTTGCGGCTGCATTTGTCGCGCTGCTTTCTGTGCAAATGTTCATGACTGCAGTCAGGCGGCAAGGCAGCATTTGGTTGTTGCAAGAAAAAGTGTGCGGCTGCATTTAATAGAACTCAGCATGTGAATGCGTGTGTGTGTATGCTTGAAGGTGTAAAAACATTGAAGTGAGCCGATTTTGTGATTGCGCTGCGGCTGCACATTGTCAAGCAGTCTCTTTTTGGTAGCGCCAATGTGTCTGCGTTTAAAGGATATTTACACACGAAGCAACTGATGTGTATTTGCGGTATATTTTTAATTTTCGTGGCAGTTCTCTGACGTAAGTACTTGCATAATGTGGGATTTTATACAGGGTGTTCAAGTGAAGTGTCAGCACATATAATAAAATAGGCAATAAGAATTATCCCGTTATCGAATCTAGTTTTTATTCATATAGCCCAGGACTCAGAACCTTCTGTTGGGAGCCATATATTTAGGTATAATTTTAAGTCGCTCTTTTCGCGTGATAAAATTTACAGCTAACTGAACTTATGCTTAAATGTAGTATCTCTTTATGTTCGTGAAAAACGTTTATTTTTCCTTCCTAAGCGAATTAAACTATAACCGCATTCTTAAGAAGTTCAATTTTAAAACTTGGAAACGTCAAAACACATTGCAAGTTAAAGATATGCTGAATAAATTTAATTTACTTTGGATTTTGGACAGGCATTTATTCACTGTTTGAACTCTAGTGCACGGTGTTGGCTTCTCCACAATCTTTCAATAGATATTCCAATCTTGATCTCAGCATTTGTTTATGCGTGGTCATCCAGAAGGTCGGAGGTATCATGCACAATAGGTTTATCAATAGACCTTACAACGTTCGCAATAGTCTTCATCACAAAAAATTGATCGCAACGGAGTGCAACGTTTTGGTATTTATCATTTTAATTTTTTGAATTCCAAGTTTTTGGAGCTAAACATTTGCTCCAAAAGAAAGCACCAACGACTGTACATAATTTGACTTCACACTTCAGTAGGCTCTTGAACTAGTCAAAGATATGATGGCCAATAACGAAAAAAATTAATAAACCTTCATAGTAATTGTAAACAAATAATGTCCCTTTTTACGTTTATGACGTCACGAATCAAAATATTCTTTTGAAAAATGCTCCCCAAAAATGTATTAGCTTATGAATCTAAAAACTAGATAGGTCGGAGTAGCTCTTGTGGAAGCCTTCTCTTTCAATTACAACCGAAGGTCACAAAATCTATGTCTTTACTAAGAGTGTTTACTGCATTATACTTCTTGTTGGAACGGTGCGTTGTCTAAAAAAAAGTTTCGTCAAGAATAGTTTTTCTTCGAAACCCAAATAGCAGTGCGAAGGCGCATTGGAGTGCTGCCAGTTTTCCTGTGGCCAGGCTACTGCTTCTTATGTCTCTTAGTTTAAAATTATAGGATTTTTGCGTTACTACTTCTTATCTTTCTATTTCTTCCTCATTTCTCACAATTCGCCGTCTTCTGTGGTGCCTTGCTTTGTGGCATTATGCATAGCCGTCGCGCGCATTTTCAAGGCCTGCCAATTTTTGTTTTCGTTTTTTTTTCGCCTCGCAAGCGAAATAACTTTGTTGTCGGCGGTTTTCCCAGCGCAGACCACAAATATGCGCGTGGCGTATGCAAACTTGTTGACAGTTAAAAACAAATACTTACGGTAACTAATACGCGTGTATATGTATAATGCGTGTGTGTTTGTGTGTATGTGCAGCGCTTAGTAGTGTGCACACAAAAATCTCTAAAGCTGCCATAAATTTAAGTTGTCATCGACGCTGACACTCCGCTGAGCTAAGCACATGCATATATTTGGCTTTGCCTTCGTTCTTGTTTACAGTTGTGGCATGCAACAAAAATCAACTATTTTGAAAGCCGCCAGAGAATGGCGCGCATGTGCTCGCAAGGCAGACAAGGTCATCAGCATTTTTACACAGCACAGTTTATTGAAATGAAATTTTAAGACAAAATTCTTGTGCGCAGGAAAAATTCTAAGGAATTCGACCGCTTGGAAAACAGCTTCACACACACTTGTATACAAATATGTGTGAGTATATGCGGCCCTAGTGACATTTTTTCACTTGAAACGCGTGATCTTAAGTACATACATAGATGCATACATATACACATGTATGTTACGTTACAATTTCTTTATGTTAGTGAGTGTGTGGCTTTATTTCCACTTCAATAGCTCTTCTCGCCTTCATCTCCTCTCATTCAGTTTTGGGTATGTCCTTCCCCCACTCTTTGGTTTTGCGGCAAGGCAGTTAACTTTATTGAGCACAAATTTTCTGCTTCACATGTCGGACATTCCGAGCGCCTTGGGACAACATGGCGACGTCTAAGACAAGCACTCAAGTAGCCAGTGTTTACTCAAACTCGTAAATTATTTGTGTTTTTGTTTTTTTCTATGCAATGAAGCCATTGGCTTCCATTGTCTCAGCAGCAAGTTTTCACTGCTTGATTTGAGACAAACATGTAGTACCGTTATACATTTTACATCCTCCCCTCCACTCTCCACTCAATTGCTTAGCAAATCTGTTCAAATGACATTGGCATTTCGTTGGAAAATTCATTTCCGCGCTGCCGGTGGCAATGAAAGTTCAAGAGCTGTTGGATACAACACCAACAATACACAAAGAGGCTGAGTCTTATTCACTATTTGGGGTATTTTTCGGTTTTTCCGTGTATCAGCCACAGATAGATTCTAGATTGATTTCACATATGTATTGGCTCATTTTTTGAAGTATTTAGGAAAATATATGCTTATATAAAATCGGCAACCCCGGTAAAGGTGCTTCCATTTTTTTAAAAGGCATGAATATACACGTTCTTTTTGAAAATAATAATGTAACACAAGTTTACATGGAAAAACACAGATTACAAGAGTTTATTGGTATTCAAAAAATTTTATTTCTCTCCATATTTCTTCCTCTCTCTCCCATTGTCCTTATCTTTCTCTCTCTCTCACTCGCATTCACTGTCACCATATCCCTCTACCGAGTCAGCCTAATTTAACAAATGAAATTATAGATAATTTTTTGATCAGATAGCCAATGTTAATTAGATGTTGCCCAGAAAGTTTGTAAGACCATATGCAGATTCATTGTTTTCAACCTCTAAAGGTTTAGTGTTCTACGTTGGTCCTTTCACAATAAAAATAATAATGATTTTAAAGCTCGAGCAACAAGTTTCCTCAATAGACTGTTCAAAATTAACTATCCTTCTCCCTCTTTCTTGCTCTTTCTCAGACCCAGACACAATACGAAATATTAGACTGCGTTCACATGAGGACTCTTTTGTCGCTCATTATTGGCAAATTCTATTTTGGTGCAGCTCATTGCGTTCACCCGCGCGACACGAGTCGGATAATTTTCTGTATTTTCTTGCATGTCACATTCTCAAATTCTTGTCCGCTTCATATAGGCGATGTACAAAAATATTAGCTAATTTTTATCCTTATTCACCCTTTTCTAAAATATTTCTATTATATAATGCATGTTGTAATAAGATTAACATTTTTCGAACGTAATTGCAACCATGGAAAGAAATTACAAATTAAAAGGAATGCCGAATTGCCCAGCAGCGACGTGTTACGAACAAGAAAAAAAGCATGCCCATCGAGCACGAGCGGCATATTCCATTCGTCTTTCCTCGTCATCACTTGCAAAACCACTTTGTGTGACATAAGAGTCCTCGTGTGAGCCCAGTCTTACTTGACGTTTTTTCACTTTCTTTTTTTCCATGGATGTCTTAAAGAATATAAGAGTAAGGGACTTGCATTTAAACACATGTCTTAAAAACTCAATACTTAAACTAGCGAGAGCAAGACACAACTTTTAAGCTGTCAAGAGAATAATTTATGTGCATGAATCTTTTTCATTTCTCACTATTTCTACACATGTGTTTTTACAAGGAAATCTCAAAATACAGTTAAACTTAATAGAACTTTCCATATTCAAATGATATAGTATTAAATCTCTTCCAGCTCTCCTCCTGATTCTTAAATATAGGCACGACTTTTGGGATGAACTTTAGCAGCTCTTTAAAAAGAGATATGTAGGTTTGACTATTTCGTTTGAATGAACTTGTACGCTATGGTGATGCTTGCTATCAACTCGGAACCTAAACGTGATCAAAAAGTGCCGAGATCCGACCAAACCGTCGGAGTTAAAACAGATTTTTCCGGAAAGAAAATATTTTTTTCGCAGCTTCTGTCTTGAATTATTCTCTATTATTAAAATAACTAAGAATATGAAAAATTTAAACGCAGACTGACTAACCAATAAAGAGTTTTACAAAAGCTTTAGTAATGGGAACTGGTCTTACGACGAGTTTCGTATAAAAAAGTAATTTTTTTTGTTTGATCTAATCATTTTCTACTCCTTAAACTTGAATTCCCACCAAAAAAATTAACTCAAACAAACGAAAATCGCTCACCCTCCCATTTTGAAAGCATACTTTACGGCGCTATTGCCCGAAATCAATAAATATGATTTATTGCGTGTACGTAACCACTTCGCTTGTCCTCTCACTTCAAGGACAAAAACTAAAATATACAACAACAGTATACGTCCCCACTTAAACTCAAGCATAAAACTATAAACTATTTGTGGTGTTATTGTTGTTGGCCTTTTTGATGTTTTTGCTGCTTTATTGTCGATGACTGGAATTTCTTAGCACAAAATTCATTTTTCGAAAGCGCCAACTGACGACCTTGAGCATGAAAGCAACTTATGAAGTGGTATCAGAACAACAAAAACAATAGCAATAACATAAAATAAAAATAGCACTGTGTAGAAGCTTAAAATGTTCTCTGTAGTTACATTGCTCTACTACACTTGAATTGCCATTAAGTTGCCACTACTCACAGTTATGTTAGAATGCAAAAACAATAAACAAAAACAGTTGGTATTCTACGGAAGGTAATATTTAAGGTGCTGCGGTGGCCTTCGAAAGTTTTTGCCTGATAAGTTGTTACAATTTCGTAAGAATGCTACGATCTGCTTACACAGTGTCGGCAGGCAAATAATTTTTCGAGCATAATAATCTATTTTTAACAGCTTCCGAACTTTTGCCAAAAACCTTGATGTGTCGGTACTAGAATGCAGGAACTTGCTTTTATACCGAAGGTGGAAAATTCCTTTGTATTTGTGGGATTATGATTACGCAATGAATAATTCAGTAGGTTTTAAGTCAATGAAAGAAAACAAAATTTGCCAGAACTTGAGCATAATAAAAAAGTGTAAAAATTGGCGGAGCTTCTACTTGTATATAAGCAAAATCGCGTTCTCTACACCAGAGGGAGTTTTTACAGATTCTCTAAACTTAATGCAGAATGTATTCACTCACGCACAAATGCTTGCTGCTTCATCTACTGTGAGACAATTGATATTCTTACGTAGAAATTCTGCTGAAACATAAAAAGAACATTATGCACCGAATTTGGTTGAAATCGGTTAAGCAGATCTCAAGATATGGGTTTTCACCTAAAAGTGGGCTGTGCCACGCCCACTGTCTAATTTTGAACGCGGTTCCTATAAAGTCATCTCATACCATCCCAGAGATAAAATTTAATGACTCTGGCGTGTTTAGTGCTTGATTTATCGCGCTTTTAGTAGTTTTTAACAGTACCGTTATATGGGGAGTGGGCGGAGTTGCCACCCGATTTCAACTATTTTCACACCGTCAATAGAAGTGCTAAAAATATTTGCTTCCAGTGAATTTTGTTATTATAGCATTAGCGGTTTAGGAGATATGCACATTAAACCTATTAGAGGCGGGACCACGCCCACTTTTTTAAAAAAAATTTTAACTGCAGATGCCCCTCCCTAATGTGATCCTGTGTACCAAATAACAGTCTTGTATCTTATTGCGGAGCTTAGTTATGGCAAGTTATTTGTTTTTGATTAATGGCGTTTTGTGGGCGTGGCAGTGGTCCGATTACGCCCATCTGCAATACCAACCGTCTCACGGTACCATGAAACATGTCTACCAAGTTTCATAAAGATATCTCAATTTTTACTCAAGTTAGAGCTTGCACGGACGGACGGACAGACGGACGGACGGACAGACAGTCACCCGGATTTCAACTCGTCTCTTCATCCTGATCATTTATATATATATAACCCTATATCTAACTCGATTAGTTTTAGGTGATACAAACAACCGTTAGGTGAACAAAACTATTATACTCTGTAGCAACAGGTTGCGAGAGTATAAAAATATGGATCAACTTCCAATAGAACCAAAATCAACTGAGTGATAACGTTTTTCATACGCCGTATACTCAAGTTATGAATAAATCAAATCGAGATTTAGTAAAATATCTTAAAGTATTGCAAAAAGTGATTTGGGATTTTGTGGCGCTGATTATCAGATATAAATTATAAGTGAGCATCTATATATCTTATATACCTTAGAAGTTCAAGAATCTGGCGATAACAAATTTAGCGACGGAGAATGAAAATTTCTCATGTTGACCTGTTGTGTGTGTTGTACCATAGAGGGTGATCTAAGAGCAATTTCTCAGAAAATATGATATAGAAATTGCGATCTTCTATTTCTAGCACCGATTTAGAAAACTCAGTGTGCTGTAGTGTCTATCGTTGGCTTTCAAACATAAAATCTTAATTCCGATGACCGTCACACGAAGAGTATTTCTAGAAATTCTGCGAAATTTTCTGTTGCGTCGCGATTAGTTGTTTATGATACCTTGGTGAATATATGGGCTTGAAATTTTCAATGTCGAGTAAAAATTCCTACACACTAAAACTAAAATGATGCTCAATCGCTCGACGAAATCCAGTTTGGTAAGCTAATTATAGAATAACCTATTCTTCTGAATGTCTTCATGAGCTCGAATTGGTAAATACGGTCGACTTCATTAAAGACTTTTTATATTTTGTTTAATATTACGCTGTTATTTTGATCTAATTTCAAGAAACTATCCAGTAGTTGACCTTGAGGTCGAAAATATACCCTTATTGGGTGCCGACAAAGTTTGAAATTAGGATACCGTAAAAACTTCTTCTGAAATCTATCCCTCAGGCAAGATTAAAGCTGTCAGAAGACTAAAGATGTATGATTAAAATTTTTGCTGCTTTTGTTGTCGATTCGGAATTATATGCTCGCTCCAAGGGGTTAATAGGCTGTTTCTGAGATTAAAATTAAAAGAAAACAGACATCAATGAATTACTGAAGACCTATGGTCCAAGTCAATGCATCTTATTTCCATAAGCTACCATTAGATGACCTTGATGACGATAGACTTATCTTTGTTTCAATTAAGAAACAAAAATAAAAACTTAAAGACATCATTACAGAGTCTGCTTCGCTCTTCTCACTAAGAAATTATTTATTAAACATTGCGACATTTAGTTTAAATGCTAATATACATATTTATATTTTATTACGCTACAAATTCCCATTAAATATTAATATTTTATACGCGCAATAATATCTAGCCCGCACTGCTACACACTTTACGACTCTCACGCCACTAGAATCTAGACTCTTCATATGATCCATGCGACCAGTATTAGAGCTCCGACTACATCACTCTAACGCTCACTAAGCGCAAATACCAGTCTGTGTTGAAATTATAAGAAAACTGGCGGCAGACAGCTATCGCTATAATGTTAATACTAAAGCCAAGAAGCATTGAAGACATTTAAATTTTCAGCAATTCCATAGCGGCATTAAACTGATTGCTCTGTGTCACTTTTATGACACACAGGGACCAACAAGTCCATTGAAAGAGTGACAACAGGGGTACGCAAGCTGATATATTGGCAAGTGAAGCAAAATAAAGTAAAGTTGGTTGACTAAAACTTGACTTATTTTCACCCTATGGGCAATACTTAAAACTTTTTTATGTTTTTCTTCAATCTTCCATTCATTTTTTCCGGCTTTTTTACGATATTAAGTAAAAGCATTGCAATAAAGCAATAAAAGTAAAACGAAGCATAAACCACAGTAAATATTTGAGCAGCTCTAAATGGTGAGCGCTCACTAGGTACGGGCTCCCATGCGAGCGCAAGTCGTAAAGTGGATGGGTTATGTGTGTGTGGAGAGGGTAAGAAAATGAGTTAGCTGTACTGCCAAGCATTTGAGCCACCATAACCACAATGAAGAGTGCAGCTGGCTATGAAAAAAAAAAGACAATCATCCTGTGAAGCTACAGGAGGCCACGTGCGGGGAGTTACTAAAAGTTCTTTGCGGCTGCTTGATGATTCAAATGATCAGAATTGTCGGAATGCTGTTTTCATTTAAATACTCGTTTTTTTTTGTTGGATTTTTTTGATATATGGAAACGTTTGCCGTCAAGTGCGCGTATACTGTTAGTAAGCATATAAAAGCACTTACATGCGCACACACTTGCAATCATTTGTATTTAGCTACATTAAACGCGCATTTTTGGCAGCGCTTGTGTTAATTTGCCTCGCGGCACTTTACTGCCAACTAACTTTTGGCCATATTGCCTGGCCATGCCAGTTGAGTGGTTTATGGATAGCGCCATTGACAGTGGAGCTGGAGTTGGAGTTGGCTAACATGCATACTACTAGTCATCAGCAGTAGCAGCTGTAATTGTTATTGTTGTTTTTTGTGGCTGATCTGTTAGTGGCACTCAATTGCCGGTTGTTGTGTCTGCTGACTGCATATTGCACATATATGTGTGTGTATGTGTGCACTTTATTAGTCATGTAGCCACACAGTTTTTAGTATCATCAACTGGTCTTGGTGGCTGCAGTTCATTATTTTTTATTTGCTTTGCAGTGAAAATAAAAAAATTTCGCGCACTTCTCTATGCAATTAACACTTCACTAAAGTTCAGTAATATTGTGAATACAGCTATTTTTAACAAGCTTTTGACACAGCAGTTTATATTTAAAGAAATAAAAAATATTTAAAAATATTTTATTTGAATGCGATCTAAAAATAACAACCACTGGTCAAAGCATCCAAGAGTATGTCCAACACTAAGCCTCTCGCTTTATGCCCTTAAAATACACTCTACTTACTAGAGTTTAGCCCAGCATTGCTATATTTGCTGCTAAACTAACCAAACTCTGTAGCTAAACCCAACATAAACTTTCTGCTCGACTTCCGTGCAGCCTAAATTTTAGTGAAAATTTATAATACGATAGGTCCTATTATTCGGAAAAACCGATCTTGAGCATTCCACTAACTACTCTTCACGCTATGAGCTCATCCGTTTCAACACGTTGCTTGCTTTGTTATAATTGATCGTCTAATTGTGTTTAGGACCATTTCTTCCTTTAGTCAGTGTGCTTTTGGGCGCTCTAGCTAACAAAGTCACGGACATTTTTCTGCAGGCGTCTGAAATGTTTTTCGGCTACTTTCTTAAAATATTTCATTAACAACAAAGAATATTACACAAAATAATTAAAAATATTTTTCTTGAATAAGAAAATGATAAACTTCCTGAACGAAAGCAGATAATCTTAGAGAACCGGAAATCGTCTTAAATGGTTTTCCAAGGGATCCGGATTAAGCACTTTTTAACAAAACTGAACTTCCTTCAAACCAATATCTGTCTATTACTTTGGATCCCGTACGTTTTTGGAATTTGTCTACCTTGGTGCAAATAGAGTAATCACAAGGCTAAAGTTTTATAGTTTTATCATCATCAGATTGCTTAAATTTTTGCTATAAATATTGCTCTCTTGGTTTGTCTTCCATCAACATTTCTAGCCAAAGTTCTTTTGTAATTAAGCTCTACTGAAATGTGCCGCGACATTAATTGTAGTTGCTCTTCTTCAGGTTCAAAGCTTAAGTTGAAGATCCTGAATGGTCTAACAGAGTCGATAAATTGTATAGTGTTATAACTGCGCTTCATATAATATTCATTATTTCACTTATTGGTACTTCAGTGATCATATCGTTGTATATCCAACTGGATTACAGAGTAAATCAGCTCAGTGAATCGCAGTACTTCGAATATAATGTAAATGGTAATATAAATTGTGATAAGTTTTCAATTTCATCTTTATATTATCCTAAAAATAAGTGATTGTCCTTTTCGAGAGCGCTCTCTTCATATATTGGCTGAATGAGCTGCAATGTAGGAATGTTATGTTATACTTATGTATGTATTAGGGTTCCCCGAATAATATCTATGACACCTTTTTAAATTCCGTGTGCTATAATATTAGATATTATTTAAGTTCTTTGTACTCTTATTTCCATTAGCTGTTAAATTGTCACACAGTTATCACTTTGACTGCCATTTTGCTTACTCATTTACTGCTTGAACTATTTTAGTTTGAAAAACTGCCAAAAACTTTGTTGTACAGTCGGCGGAATACAAGAGTGTCCGTCAGCTGCTTTCCCACCTCTTCATCGCTTTTTGTTTTCAGAAGAGTTGACTTCTTTTTTTTTGGTTTCATTGGCATTTTCGGCTTAGCGTTTTTGTTTGCTGCCTTTTGGCATCCAAATGAAATTGCAAAATAAATGATTGTTTCTGATTTTATGCATTTCTCCAACTTTTGCAGTTTAGTCAAACAGCTAAAAATTGCTTTATCTGCTACAAGTGCAGGCTTAAATATCAGCAGCAGCTTCTATATATATACATACAGTGGTATACAACTCTCTGTGCTTGCCCGTTATTCATGCGATAAACTAGAGTTTGGTGTGAAGTTCACTTTTGCGCATCGCTCTCTTCGCACCGCCAAGTTTTAACACATTTGGGCGCGGCACAAACTAAAGTTGTTTGAGTTGCAATTTTGCGAAAATTAAATGAAACTTGTAATGAGAAAAATTTGGGGTTGAACTGAGCTGTGGATAATGAAATGAATTCAAATTTATTTTGCAATTCCATTTGGCGAGGCTGAGAGCGATTGGAGAACGCTTGGTGAATTCAAGTATGAATTAAGAATTCAAAATTTTTTTGTGTGAATTGTGATTTGCCAAAGTGTATTGCGAAATTTTGCTCAATCTGTGGAGTTTTTCCTTCATAACAGATCATATTTATTGCCGAAAAGGCGTCCCTGACTTTCCCCTTCAAACGAGCACTGTTAGTAAACTAAAGCAAGGCTTAATAAGATAAGTTTAGTACTTCATCACATCACAAAATAGTAATGTCTAGAAAAATGCATTCAAAAATTAATTATTTTTACAATTTTAGAACCGGGTTCTAAGGCCTTCTATTTGTAAAATATCTAACTTCTTAGTACTAACATAAATACCGAATATCAAGTAGTAGGCACAATGGTAACAAGATACTGAATATCTTATCAAATAAAACTATTGTTGGTACCGATACCAATTACCAAATACTAATCGTCAAAGATTAGTTGTCGTCAACTATGATATAATGATTATTGAATATAAAGAACCGGCTATAGAACAATATCTTACTTCTATTATCGAAAAACGGATCTTTGGTACTGCAGACCGCACAACAAATATCTAATAATATTTAAGTGATACGAAGCTTCGATAACCAAATATCATGTAACTATCATATTCATTCTATTCCTCACATACTACACTTTTCGCTCCCTCTTCCCCTTCTTATCTTCACCTTGACCTTTGCTATCAAAATATATAAATACTTGAATCGCAAGAGATAGCATTTATTGAAAAAATTTGCATTTAAATTGTTTTGTAATGTTGCTCAATTTAATATCCTAAGGGGCTTCGAGCCAACAGAAATTATTTTGACAAATAAACAAATAATACGAATATAATAAGTAATAAAAAAGGAATATGCGCCCAAAGCAAAACACATTTTAAAAAGGTTATTTGATGGTTAGATTTTGCTGTTTTATTTACCTAAGGGCTAAAAGAAACTGAAAATACGCCTAGATGTAGGCATTGAAATTCTTACGCTTCCGTGTAAGGAGTGTTCGGGCATTTTAATGGTTTTGGAGACAATTTGTGTTTGGCATATAATGAGTTATGTGCAAAAAATATTATATAAATTTATAAGCGAAGAAAATGGGCGGAAACTGATATTAAATAGGGTGGTAAGGAGCCTGAGAAATGTAAGTAAAATTGTGGAAGAGTTGAAATAAATTGAAGTAATAACAAGAAGAAAATGAAATTCGCAATTTGTTTAAATTAATAGCTGTAAAAATGTTGTTGAAGAATTTCGCTGCAATAACAACAACTTGGGGCAAAGCTGGCAACAACAAATTTGAGAAATTGCAATGTGGCAGCAAGCAACATGTGTAGCAAACGCCTGTCATGCTTTTCATCACACGGACATTAAGCATACATACACTACAGCATACTAACACATACATAAATTTTTGTACATTTTTGTAATACAAACATTACGGAGCTTGTAATGCCAGCATTCGCGCAACTCTGCAGCACACCAACAATTCCTGTCCAAACTTAGCCAAAGCATTATTTGAAATGAGTAAAGAAAATGGTGAAAAGCAACAGCGTGCTGCAAACATACAACATACATATATGCATATATGAATTCACGAAAATACACAAGGTGGCAACGCCAAGATTTTTGTTGCATCAACAGCCAGTTAGACAAATGTTGAACTTGAATAGCAAATTGTTTTGGCTGTAGCATTTGCTGGCATTCTCAACGCCTTCTTCTACATAACAGCAACAACAACATCTATGTATCTACAACGACGACATACATGTGCTTACAACAACAACACCTATGTACTAGCAACAACAAGCAGAGCTCTAACTCTAATCCAACTCTAAAGTCTCGAAAATGGATTGCTTCGCTGCAAAAAGACAGATAAATTTCGTCAGTTGTAACATTACACTTTTTTGCTGTTGTTGTAAAGCGCATTACAACTATTATTTTTAGTGTTTCGTTAGCAACTGTTGGTGCTTTTTTTTGCAACGAAAGCGCTAAAATTATTGCTAGCAATCTATTATTGCGCTTAGATGGAATTGGCAGATAAATAAAATACTCAGCAATGAAATGTCCTCGGGCGGGGAGGTGTGGAGGTTCGTAAAATGGGTTGAAGTTTTGCAATAGTAAAGTAATCACTTGCAATTTTGTTGCGTACCAAGGAGTTTAGAGTATTTGACAAAATGAAAAATGATAGAAGCATACTGTTGCAAATACATATAGATATTAAAAATCGGTTATAAAGAATCGTGTGTTCTTTTTTAACCTTAAAAAAGCCTTGTTACCGTCATCGAGGTATCGCATGAATTTCTTCACAGATCAAACAAAAATTTATAAATGGTATAACTTTCCATATAAGAACTTAATTCCGATCCTTCAGTTTATATGGCAGTTATATGCTTTGAGCGGCCGTCTCAGCAGCTTCTTGGGGAGAAAAGAACGTGTGCAAACTTCAGATCGATAGCGTAAAAACTAGGTCGCGTATATATAGACATACACGTCCTTTCTCCCCAAGAGCCTGCTAACTCGTTGGAACTGACTATAACGGACTACTATAGAATACAGCTGTCATACGCTGAAGGATGAAAATCCAGTTCTTGTCTGGAAAATAGAAAAGAAATTTATTTGTGAAGAGTATTCTAGCTTTGGTGCATTCGAATTTAACGTTTGTCTTGTTCTAATAGCAAATAGTGCCTTCGGCTCAAATTTTTAAAGTCCTGTCGGTATTTTGATATTCTTTTGGTCTAAGACTCCACCTGTAATCATCAATTTTCCTTAATTTATTTAATGGTTTAATAGACCTTTTTAGGCTTTATGGTAGATATGAGCTAAGTTTAAACTGAAACCTATAAAAACTATTCAAAAATAACAAAAAAATCTACTTGTTATTGTTTCAAAGTTAACATTTTAGAACTCTAATGCAGTTGTAACTTTAATCTGTATTTATAGTTATTTACATATAAGTGTGAGAATATTACTAAACATTTTTAATTAAAAAGAATTTTTAAGCTTATATTGATATATTTCATAAATACTGTTATAATGTAAAACGTTACAGATTAATTTTAAAGCAACAACTATTACAATTTTTACAACAATTAAAAATAAATCTATTTTCTATGTATCGAGATATTGTACTATACATAATGCTGTTGTTACTTCAAATTACTGAGGTGTGGGGCGTATGAGTAACCTGCCGGCATACAGTGGAAATGATTTTCATGCATTGTTGATTATTTATGTTTAAGTGTGTGCTTAAGTACATTTGTGTGATTGGTTTTTCATTATTTAGGAAAGCGTGATCAATCAACACTAATGTGCAAAATAATTATTAGAAATAGGGTTATGTATATATAAATGATCAGGATGAAAAGACGAGTTGAAATCCGGGTGACTGTCTGTCCGTGCGTCCGTCTGTGCAAACTGTAACATGAGTAAAAATTGAGATATCTGAATGAAACTTGGTACACATGTTTCTTGATACCGTGAGACGGTTGGTATTGTAGATGGCCGTAACCCGACTAATGCCACGCCCACAAAACGCCATTAATCAAAAACAAATAAATTGCCATAACTAAGCTCCGCAATAAGATACTAGACTGTTATTTTAGGGAGGGCCATCTGCAGTTTAAAATTTTGTTTTTAAAGTGGGCGTGGTCCTGCTCCTAATAGGATAAAGGTGCATATATATATGTTATAGTAACAAAATTCACTGAGGGAAAATAGTTTTAGCATCTCTCGACAGTGTGAAAATGGGTGAAATCAGGTGGCTACCCCGCCCACTCCTCATATAACGGTACTGTTAGAAACTACTAAAAGCACGAGAGATTAAATTTTATCTCTGCGATGTTATGATGACTTAATCAGAACCGCGCTCACACTTAAGTAGTGGGCGTGACACCGCCCACTTTTAGGTGAAAACCCATGTCTTGGGATTTCCTTAACCGATTTCCGGAGAGAACTGGAAAAGTAACTGTTATTCGAAATCTTTTATACATTTTTCGACATATGTTGTTGTACGTAATTGATTTAATATCTTTGCTGCTAGAACCTGAACTTACAAAACTTTAATTTTGGCTTGGAAAACTAAATGTACCTACACAGTTACAGGTAGATATTGTCATATAAAAATTTATATACACATGTGTATGCATATAGGTATAAGGCTATATGCATACTTTTGTGTACAGATAGGTTCATCTACACAAATCTGAATGTCATCAACGCACATATACAGATTTTTCCGAAGGCCCTACATTTTGATGACTCCACTAAGTGGCATACTAACTTGATTTAGAATGCTTGTATTTAAAAATGCTCATCATGCGCTTGCCTAGCTGCATTCACGGTACCATTTTCTTAGCTATATTTTGTTTACATATGTATGTACATACACACATATGTACATAAGGTATATGCATAACGCCAACAAAGCGACAAATCACTGCGTTCACTTCCCGCTTACATGTTTATAACGGCATTTGCTTGTGCGTCGTTTATATTTACATTTGTGTCGCCTCATCGTCAACATGCTACACCAGCCAAGAGCTCCTACAACAAGCGTTCGGTTATCCTTTACTTACGCTCTCTGCCATTTTTACGCCACACTTACATACACACATACACGCAGGCTACTATAAATACACAAATACATATATACAACCTCTCGAAATTCCCTGCCGTCACTTTAGCGCGTGTTGAGCGTTTTGTTTGAACGTTTGCTCCCACAGCAGCTTTTTAGCAATTTAAATTTGTTGTTGTTTGTTATCTAGACACATCTTCATTCATACAAATTTTACATAATAAATAACATCACAACAACGCACGCACACATACACATTGGTAAACAAACATAGGTTAGAATATTGTCTGGAAAAGTTGCTTTCATATTTGCCCTTTTTACAGCTATTTCTTTTTTACACGCTTCCTCCACACACAGCCATACACACTTGACAAGCAAGCGTGCGCAACAACAATTCATGCTTGTAAAGCGCCTGCAAATAAAATGTTGCTTGCTGAGGAGGCAAAAAGTGCAAACAAACAGCCGTAGACAGGCCAAGCCGAGCAAAGTGTTGTCACAGCACCACCAACAGCAACAATGCAAGGTTCTGTATGCACAGCAAGTGGGCGGTTGCTTGAATATTAACACAAAGCGTCGGTTGGTTGTGCGGGGAAATGCCGAAAGTGAAATGGAATTTTTAAAACTTTGAGTTCAACGAAATCAGTTTGAAAATTTTTTTCGACTAATTCGCATATTTGCCAAAAATGGTAATGCCAGGAAAAATTCTGAAAAAAAACGTTCGGCACCACCGAAGCTATAATAAATTTCACAGTGGCATCTTGATTTTGATCGCTCAGTTGAAACAGCAGCTATATATTGCGGAGATTGTAGCGTTGCTTTAGATAATAATCCATGCCAAATTTCGTGAAGTTAGCTTGTCAAATAATAAAAGTTTTCTATACAAGAACTTGAGATGGATGGGTCAGTTTGTATGGCAGGCATATGCTATAGTATTTCGATATCGGCAGTTCCAAAAAATGAGCAGCTTTTTGTTGCAAAAATTACGTGTGCAAAATTTCAGGCAGATATCTCAAAAACTGGGGGACAAGTTCGGGTATATACAGACGGAGTTGGCTAAACTCAGCCTTTAACGGTGATCATTTAAAAATCAGTTTAAAAATAAAATTTATAATAAATTTTTTAAAAAACTATTGGAAGGTTGCCACCTATTTGAAGTTTATAAAATTACAAAAATTGAAAAATAGTAGAGAGAGACGATTTGAGAAAGATTATGGACAAAAAAATTCTGGTTGGAGTTGCCACATATTAAAAATTTCAATAAAATTGACAAAAAGATGAAATATTGCAATAAAAGCTTTAAACTAAACATATATGTACATATGTATACAGTACATACATTTAGTAAATATTTCTGCCCAAGGTTCAACAGTATGGCCGCCACATGTTGAAAATTTTATTTCAGAGGTGCATAAGTTAAAGAAATGCAGCATTTAATCATACGACTGAAGAGGTTTAAAATACAGCTGAATAAAAATTGTTTTTTGAAGAAACTATACAGTCGGTTAAACGATTTTTAGTAAATATGGAAGTGTTCAAGTTAAAAGATTCATACAAATATGGAATACTACAACAACGACACCAAACTGGAGTAATTCTTCAAAGATTACAGTTGAAATTATTTTTTCAGTGGGTTTGCAACTCTATCAAATATATTTTCGAAAGAAAAATCAAATGCTGGAAATTTTTATGTCAGCATATTTATTAAATAGGGAAATGCTTCAATAAATGTGTAAAACGTAAGATGTTTGAATATATTTTTTAATGAGAGCTGCCAGTCTGTCGAAGATGTTTTTGTACAGAAAAGCAAGCGAAAAGAAAGTTTTAAGTCAGAACATTCGTAGGATAAGAAATTACGAGAGGTACAGATATAAAAGTGCAGTAGCTTAAAATAGCTTGGTAGAAGAAATTTTTCGGTAGGGTTGCCGTCTTCTTTTTATACTCTCGCAACCTGTTGCTACAGAGTATAATAGTTTTGTTCACCTAACGGTTGTTTGTATCACCTAAAATTAATCGAGTTAGATATAGGGTTATATATATATAAATGATCAGGATGAAGAGACGAGTGGAAATCCGGGTGACTGTCTGTCCGTCCGTCCGTCTGTCCGTCCGTCCGTCTGTCCGTCCGTCCGTCTGTCCGTCCGTCCGTCTGTCCGTCCGTCCGTCTGTCCGTCCGTCCGTCTGTCCGTCCGTCCGTCTGTCCGTCCGTCCGTCCGTGCAAGCTCTAACTTGAGTAAAAATTGAGATATCTTTATGAAACTTGGTAGACATGTTTCATGGTACCGTGAGACGGTTGGTATTGCAGATGGGCGTAATCGGACCACTGCCACGCCCACAAAACGCCATTAATCAAAAACAAATAACTTGCCATAACTAAGCTCCGCAATAAGATACAAGACTGTTATTTGGTACACAGGATCACATTAGGGAGGGGCATCTGCAGTTAAAATTTTTTTTTAAAAAGTGGGCGTGGTCCCGCCTCTAATAGGTTTAATGTGCATATCTCCTAAACCGCTAATGCTATAATAACAAAATTCACTGGAAGCAAATGTTTTTAGCACTTCTATTGACGGTGTGAAAATAGTTGAAATCGGGTGGCAACTCCGCCCACTCCCCATATAACGGTACTGTTAAAAACTACTAAAAGCGCGATAAATCAAGCACTAAACACGCCAGAGACATTAAATTTTATCTCTGAGATGGTATAAGATGACTTTATAGGAACCGCGTTCAAAATTAGACAGTGGGCGTGGCACAGCTCACTTTTAGGTGAAAACCCATATCTTGAGATCTGCTCAACCGATTTCAACCAAATTCGATGCATAACGTTCTTTTCATGTTTCTATGTCATAGTGCGAAAATGGGCGAAATCGGACTACAACCACGCTTACTTCCCATGTAACACCATTTTCAATTCCATCTGATTCTTTCACTTTCCACTATGCAAATCAGGTAACAATAATTATATCGGGGTAAAACTTTGCGTGAATAATGCAATTGAAGTATGCCACCTTGCGGCCAAAAATTGTCTAAATCGAACCAAAACTGTTCAAACCCCTAAGTACTAAATATGTGGACCCCAGTGCCTATAGTTGACCTTCTACCGAAAATATCAGTCAATCCACAAAGAAATCTCAAACGAGTATACCATTTGACCTTGCGAGAGTATAAAATGTTCGGTTACATCCGAACTTAGCCCTTCCTTACTTGTTATATATTTATTAACATTCTCTGTATATAGTGTATTGATAAGTGATAATATTATGATTTGAATTTCTGAATGCGTACATTCAAATGCGCATGTTCAGATAAATGTACATCTCTCAATTATATATAAAAGTTTTCTGCTGCTGTCGAGAATCAACTAACATAAGAGCGAGCTAGCTTGCGCTCGGCGGGGGGCGGTCGTAGGCGAAGCAACCTGTTGCTACAGAGTATAATAGTTTTGTTCACCTAACGGTTGTTTGTATCACCTAAAACTAATCGAGTTAGATATAGGGTTATATATATATAAATGATCAGGATGAAGAGACGAGTTGAAATCCGGGTGACTGTCTGTCCGTCCGTCCGTCCGTGCAAGCTCTAACTTGAGTAAAAATTGAGATATCTTTATGAAACTTGGTAGACATGTTTCTTGGTACCGTGAGACGGTTGGTATTGCAGATGGGCGTAATCGGACCACTGCCACGCCCACAAAACGCCATTAATCAAAAACAAATAACTTGCCATAACTAAGCTCCGCAATAAGATACAAGACTGTTATTTGGTACACAGCATCACATTAGGAAGGGGCATCTGCAGTTAAAACTTTTTTTTTAAAGTGGGCGTGGTCCCGCCTCTAATAGGTTTAATGGGCATATCTCCTAAACCGCTAATGCTATAATAACAAAATTCACTGGAAGCAAATATTTTTAGCACTTCTATTGACGGTGTGAAAATAGTTGAAATCGGGTGGCAACTCCGCCCACTCCCCATATAACGGTACTGTTAAAAACTACTAAAAGCGCGATAAATCAAGCACTAAACACGCTAGAGACATTAAATTTTATCTCTTAATGGTATAAATTAGCTTTATAGGAACCGCGTTCAAAATTAGTCAGTGGGCGTGGCACAGCCCACTTTTAGGTGAATACCCATATCTTGAGATCTGCTCAACCGATTTCAACCAAATTCGGTGCATAACGTTCTTTTCATGTTTCTATGTCATAGTGCGAAAATGGGCGAAATCGGACTACAACCACGCTTACTTCCCATGTAACACCATTTTCAATTCCATCTGATTCTTTCACTTTCCACTATGCAAATCAGGTAACAATAATTATATCGGGGTAAAACTTTGCGTGAATAATGCAATTGAAGTATGCCACCTTGCGGCCAAAAATTGTCTAAATCGAACCAAAACTGTTCAAACCCCTAAGTACTAAATATATGGACCCCATTGCCTATAGTTGACCTTCTACCGAAAATATCAGTCAATCCACAAATAAATCTCAAACGAGTATACCATTTGACTTTGCGAGAGTATAAAATGTTCGGTTACATCCGAACTTAGCCCTTCCTTACTTGTTAAATTTTTAATTAAAAAATAATAATGAAATCAAACTTGGCAGGTTTAATAAATTTCTTAGTTGGATTTATTTTTCAGAAGAGTTGCCACGTTTTTGAAAAACAAAATTTAAAAAAAGTGTTAAAACAAATGTTTAGTACAGTATTTGATATTAAATTAAGAATATTTGAGACATTCTAATTGGATGTATTTTTATGTATGTAGATGTTTTAAATGAATTTCTTCTTGAATATTAACCGCTCTCTTTTTGAACATGTGATGTAGTCCACCTTATAATAATTCAAAAGTTCATCACTAATGATGATTTCATAGGTTTAAGCACTATTTCAAAAGTAAAATTTTTGCGCTATAGTGGTAATATTTGGATTATACATAGCTTATCAATTAAGTGATATATAAAAATATTCTCAGTTGCATGAGTTTTTTTGTTTTTTTACATTTTCTATCGAAATTCGCTTAAGATTGTTAAAATTTTTTTTGAAAAATATTTGGACCACGGTGGAATTGTATGGAAAATTCATATCTACCATATATTTATCAATCAATTGACAACTCTACCGTCAGTTTACTGCATTCTCAATTTTGAGAAAGAGTAACGCATTTTCGTTCTTCTCCAAGTTTCCAGTCACTGTCTATCCCATTTTGATGAATAAATCATATTATATCACACATACATATGCATATATAAGCCAGCACTCATATGAACTCATTAAGGTCTTGGGGCCGAGTAAAATTATATTTCCCACTTCCTAACATGCAAATTTGCTCTGTTATCTATTGGCGGTGTGTCTGTCATTATTTGTTTCCTTTTTTAATATGCTGCGCCCTTATTTTATCGTTCACTTGTTGTGACAGACGCCCATCCGAGATGCCTACACGGGTATGAGTATGAGTGAAAGTGGTAAAAGTGGTGATAAAAATGGTATTATTTTGCCAAGTAATTTTCAAGCAAAACGCCGCAATCGCTCATACCTGCGCATACACACATACATACATACTTGTATGTATATATGCGCCGTTAGACTGCCTTTAGCACACCCTTTAATAGGCGTCACAAAATGCCGCAGTAAAAAGCCACACATCATTCGACTTGTTGGTTATGGTGTGCCATAAAAACAGTTTGCTGCTATCACGGCAATTGGCTCAGAGGGAAGGAGTGGAGAGCGAGTAAAGCAGAGCAGACAATGGAATTGAACGCATGAACGAATGCACGAAAGCAGCGAGCTGCCAAGAAGAATTTCAGCAGTAAGCGCTGAGCAGATAGGCAGTTGACTGACTGCTTGGCATGTCGAAAGAAAACCAACAGGAAAAGCGGTGGGTTGGCTGTGAGAAATAGAGGAGGTAAGGTCGCCGTCATTTTAAAATGTAAACTGATATGAGGAAAATTTCTTCCTTCCGGTAAACGGTCCCATAAATTTACATGATGGGCATGTCTCACACGTTTTACATAAATATATTTATGTGCGTGTGTGTGTTTGTGTACGTATCCTTTACACAACTTTTTATGCGGCAAAATTTTAACCTACAAATGGCTGCCAAATGCTCGATGTATGCACGTCCAACAAGTTGGTTATGGCAAAAGTATGATAATGACGGTTTTATTTTTTGCGGTTAGGCCGCAGGGCATGGTCGCAAACACACACACATGACTGGAGAAAAAATGTTTCTTTTGTTAAGAAAACTCTCTCGGTCCTTTTTTGCATATCGCTCCATTATGCAGGCAAACAACGCTCCTGGGTGTTTCTCTCGTATTTACATAATAAAAAGAAAAGTTAAAAGATATTCGCATAAAGGCATGCAAAAATGATTGAGCTGGGAGAGCATTACATGGCAGCTGCATACACAGTAACTACAACGACCTTTCAGAAAACTTACTATCGACGCATATGTGCGCTAGGTAGCACCGAAATGGTTTAAGGCGAAGCGTAGGCTGCCACACGCAAGCCAAGTGCGGAAGGATGCCATCAGTTTAAAATATCCATTTACGCACATACTTACGCATAAAAGATTAATATTTGCACAGCGCTTAAGGGTCGCTTGCTTGGTTGTCACTAAAGGCCTCAGCGACCGACCGGAAGAGCGTGGCACTGTTGTACAATTTTAGCATGACCTTTGACCTTTTTTGGATCTCTTTAGATCTTTCTTTAAGCAATAGTCTGATGTGAAGCACGAACAACAAGCGTGTGGGCTAAACGAAAGGAAAACAAAAGAAAGTGCAACAAACTTCAATTAAAAATACGCCGACGTCGTTTTGTAAGTTCATTTCTCCCTCGTTTGTGGCCGGATATTGCAACGAGCTGGTATGTTCTTACAAGAGAATATTTTTAGATAACAAATGCTTTAATTTTTCATTAATCATTATAGTGTGACTTATACAAAGTTTATGACGAAGTCAAAGCTTTAAATATAAGTTCATATAAAAGAGTTAGCAGCTGTGCTTAATTACAATATGTAACAATATTGTTAAAAAAGTCAAAAGGAGGAGAAATTACATATATAAGCAATAACACAGTTATTGAGTTGAATTCGTGCAAACGAGTAAGCGGATACCTCTTTAAAGTGGTATTGCCGTTACCTACAAAGCTACAAAGTTTTGCTTTGCTTATTTTAGTTCAGTTTTACTATTGTAAATGGTTCAAATGACAAATGAAAATAAAAATTAATTTTTTTCTTGCATTTATAAAACTTATGACTTAAATCAGCAAAGGATTACAGCATCATTTTTTAAAGCGAAAAAAAAGAATTTTAGCACTAAGAAAAAAGCATAACACTATTGCGCAATGCGCATGCGTTAGAAGACATGTTGGCTCAGGAGTGCACCACAAGTGCTGCCCGTTTATTTGAGCATCTGGTATATAGCTTGTTCGATTTGTTACTCTCGAATCGAAGACAGCTATACATGCTTTAATTATTATTCTTCGTATCCGGCCTTACTCAAATGATTGCAAACGGCTTTTTGTGCAATGTTTAGGTCCTGGACAATCGTAATCGATGTTTGAACTCGGCGATTTCCATTATTTGAATGATTTTTTCGATAATTGGTCTTCCAGAGCGTGGTGCATCTTTGACATCAAAATTACCGGAACGAAATCGACGAAACCAAAATTGCATATGATTGGCTGTTACAGTATCAGGACCATAAACCGGCTTGCGTTTTCGCTCTTATCGAAGAAAAACTTTAAAATATAGCTATTTTCTCTTTGTTAGTGTCCATCTTTGACGCGCGCTTAAACAAAACTGAATAAACCAATCACAAAACCATTATAAAAGCTTTTTTAGTACAAAATGTTATCTTTCTAATGCCATGCAGCCGAACCCCAACGGACTTATACAACGCGAGATACAATTAGAAATCTGCAAAATATAATACCGATATAAAATTAAAACTTTCTAAAAAAGGTATTATTGAAATCATCATTGCCAACTGATTTGTAAAATTATAGAATAATATCCATACGAAAGTCTTCAAAGCCCTACGTTTATACATATGTATTCCGAAACCTGTTTGCAAGGCATTTAGTTAAAAAAAAATTCGAATATGACTAACATAGTTTCATAGTTGGTGAATTTGCTATTTCCAAACATTTAATTTGTACTAAAGTATTGTTTACCGAAAATTTTACTATATACCAAAAAGCTTCTCTACATTTATAAATAAAATATTCTCAAAATTAGTCTTAAAAACCGTAGACAACAAAAAATTGTGTATTAAAGATGACTAAAAAGGTATACCACTAACCGTCTTCTCTTCGTCTTCTCATTGCAGTTGTAAACAAGGCTTACTCTTCGAATGAAGTTTCAAAATAAACAAAATACATGTCGAAGCACTTGACATAGCCCAGAAACAACGCACAACAACAGAACGTATGTTCAAAACAACAGAATTCTCGCTATAAAAACATAACCACGAGGTCAACTAACTAATAACGGTAACAAACTATATAAAGCTAAAAGAACAAATTCGAAAATGGCAACGACGCATTCACAAAACCGGCGAAGTACCGTAACAGCTCCTTACCAACAGCGAGTGTACATGAAAAGTAGATCTCTTGCGCACACAACACACTGCACACTTCTGAGCTGTCTCTGCGTGCTCACGCTACTAGTGGCGTCGACGAATGCATTGGCGAATTGCCCAAGCAGTTGTCAGTGCGACGATGACACTTTGGTGGTGAAGTGCGGCGAAGGCACGCTAGATGTGCTGCCCATCACACTGAATCCTTTCATACAGCGCTTGGTCATACAAACTAATAACATCAAGACCATCGACTCATCGCTGCAATTTTATGCGGAGCTTTTGTTCCTGGACCTCTCCTACAATGACTTGGTCACACTGCCGATGCGTACATTTCAGTTCCAACGCAAGCTGCAAGAGCTGCATTTGAATCATAATAAAATCGGCCAAATTAGTAATATGACCTTTGTGGGCTTGGCCGCATTGACGGTGCTCAATTTGCGTGGCAATCTGCTGGCCGAGCTCGAACAAGGCACCTTTGCGAAAATGTCAAAACTGGCGGAATTGAATTTGGGCCAAAATCGTATCAATCGCATTGATCCGCATGCATTTGATGGTTTGGTGAATCTACGTACACTCTATCTGGATGACAATACATTGACTACAGTGCCGGCGCCTAGCATATTCCAAGCCATGCCCAATTTAGCTGAGCTTTATTTGGGCACTAACTCATTTACGTCCATACAAGCGCAAGCTTTTATTGATCTCAAAGGATTGACACGCTTGGATTTACGCGGAGCTGGCTTACACAATATCTCCGCCGAAGCATTGAAGGGCTTAGAAGGATTGCGGTACTTAGATCTAGCCGATAACCGGTTACCGGTGGTACCGACAACTGCGCTAAGTCACTTGGAAAGACTAGAGGAACTACTGTTGGGGCAGAATGATTTCGAGGTGATTGGCAATGGCGCTTTTGGTGGACTAACGCAGTTACGAAAGCTGGAAATTACAGGCGCACAGCGCTTGCGTAGTGTGCAAAATGGCGCTTTTAGCGCCAACACCAATCTGGAACATTTGAATCTTTCATCCAACAAAATGTTGCAGGAAGTGCAGGAGAACGCTCTGGGAGGACTGCCACACCTGCATCATGTCATACTTAAAGAAAATGATCTGCATACGCTTGCCGAGGGACTCGTACCATGGACCGATCTACAAACACTCGATCTCTCTGACAATCCGATAGTTTGCGATTGTCAAGTGTTGTGGCTGCGAAATTTGCTTGTCTCTAAGAACTCCACCACTGACAAGCTCATCGACGTGATGTGCGTTTATCCCGAGCCTATGCGTAAAGAGCCACTGGCGCAGCTTTCCCCAGCTATGCTCGGCTGCTCGCATAGTGACACAAAACAACAGGCGATGATCATAGTGGTTGTTGTTGTTACAACAGCTACCATAACCGGCTTGTTGTTGCTGATTTATGGCTGTCGCCGACGCATACGGGAGACGCTCAAAGGCGGTTGGGGCAATTCAGCGTTGGGTCGCAAAGAGCGCGAGTACCAGAAGACTTGCTCGGACGAAGAGTACATGACGCGGCAGCAACACCCTTGCAGCCTCAGCATACAACCAACAATGCAATTCACCAACAGTGTCGGTTACAATATGCAACAGACGCAACCGTATATGGGCTCCCGGCCCATACCAGTCACCGAACTATAGCTAGAAGCACCACCCCCACCTCCACATCGAGGTTGGGGTACCTCGACGGCGACGGTGAATGCCAATAATGCAACAACAACAACAACGACTGCCACAAACACCCTACAACAATTGCAAGTACCGAATGGTGTACATGCTAATGGCACACTGCCCGCCGAATTGCAGTCGCCTTTCGTACAACTCAGCCAGATACACATGATGACGAACAACAACACAACCAGCAACAGCAATACCGTTAATAAAATCCCCAACGGTAAACCGCCGCCACCACCGCCACATGCACATGCACTGTCTTCGTTGCCACGCTTCGGCAGCGCACGTCGTGAGCCGAAGTCTCACGAACGCGCTGAAAGTTCGCTCTCCCACGAGCCACCCTACAGCCAGCATCTTACCAATCAAAACGGACAACGCACGACCACAGCCGATCGTTACTTACGCCTCACGCAAGACCATTTCAATCACAATCACGGCCCCTACGGCAGCATTGGTAGCAACAAACACGCTAACACGTTGAGTGGCGAGCGCTCACCGCGTGAGAGTGAGTGTAATTACATACACAACAATTCGCATTACTCGCTGCCCTTGGATCATGCATTGAGTGCCGTTACACCTACACCGACGCCACCGCCTCCAGCGTTGCCCGTGCGCAATGGGCAGCTAATGCCGCTTAGCAGCAACAACACAGGCGTGCAGCGTATGCCCGCTTACAATAACAACAATTGTAGTAATGGTTATGCAACGATAGGCGGTGGCGGCAATCATTTTGGCGGTGGCGTAGCCATTGGTGTCGGTGGCAACAACAATAATGGTAGTTTAAGACGTTACCACTGATATACGCTTAAGGGCGGTTGGTGCGGCACAAGCCGCAGCGCCTACTATGAGAAATACGAATGCGCCTATGAACATCCGGTGGTGGCAAATCGGAACAGCTTCGAGATGTGTACGTTTGTGAGACCATAAGAGAGATGAGGGCAGTTAGATTAGCGTTAGGAACATGAAGGAAAGGTAGTCTGAAGGGAATTTTATAGCTACTACATGGCCTACATTGAAAAAATGGTTGGGTGAGGTCTGGAGCTGGAAAAATAAACACGAGCATAAATTTTAAGGAAACTGTCGACAACCTTTTTGAGATACATTGTGTAAAACAGTTCTGGAGGAACAAACACTGCCATCTAACAAATAAATTGCAAAATCCAAATTTATATTGAAATTACAATAGAGTTAGAGTAGATTTGATACATTATTTCATCCATAAATGTTTAATGAGGCACTTCAAAAATAAAATCTTAGAAACAATGCAGAGCTTGAGATAATTTCTAAAAAGTTGTAAAACAACTGCGAGAACTTGACTCATTGAAAGTCCCACGTGAGCAACAATGCTCCATTATATCTTCATTTTTTTATCAATCACTTCTCCGTTAAGATCAAGCCAATTTTCTAAACTAATGAAAAATTTCTAAAAACAACTTTCTAATGTAGAATTTTTAACGGCAAGCGCAGTTCTCAAGAACCGATCATACTTTTCGTTCCACTAATAGAAACACGGACAGTTTATTGAATGAAAGCTGAGCCTGAAATCCTGCACTTATATTATATTATATATTGCACTTATACACTAGATTTTTAACCGAGCATTATAAAGTTTTGTCGTTAACCAACAAATCATACTATTTTCAAAACCATTTCGAATAGCTACTGGATTAAGACGACTTATAGGCTTAGCGCTCAAGTAATCTCGGTCGGTATATCAGCTCGACTAGTATACTCAACAAAACTGTTATATATTTGTCATACAATTTCTTGTTGTTTTGTGAAATACTGCTGAGCTGACACTGCTTGGCCAGTTTACAAACCGGTTACCTAGAACCGGCTGTAGTGGGAACGGTATTCAAATTCCTCCATTTTTTCAACTTTCATTTGAAAATTTTAATACGAGACTCAGTTTTCGCTGATTACATTGAACATTAGGAATTTTATATTGAACGAAGAGTCCATCTAGATTAATGAAAGGTTGTAAAAGAAAGGACTCTAAAGTTGACTTGTTAAGAACAATAGAATAAACTACATATAAAATGAAGATTTACAAACGTATATATATTTCAATACAACACTGTAAAACACTGCAAATAGTCTTCTGAATCCCGTTCGCATTGAAATAGCGCGTTCTCTTAGCAGCATAGTGCCTCTGTGCATGACTTTTAAAGATAGGAAAGTCACTACGTAGCAAATTATGGTTCTATCGGGTGCTGATTATCTAAAGCCAAGCGATTTTTTTTGTCAAGCCGGGGCTCATAAAATAACACAAATCTATTTCTTATTGTTCGAGCATAATTTTTGTTTTGCATTTCAAACTTGCTAGGGACTATTTCGTGAATTAATATTGACTACTTAAATTGAGAAGGGCAAATAACAAGTTATCGAGGAGCAACATCAAATTTCTTGCTTATTACAGATTAGAACCAGACACTAAATACGCTAACTAATAAGGGACTGATCAGTGCTGGCTTTGGCATGTATCGATATATTTGTGTATATATATTTATATACTTTTAGATAATAATAATTTCTATATATCGCGAGGCACTGTATTTAGTCTTTCCATGAGCTCTCTAATGTCTGCACAAATCCAAACTGTACACAAAGAACCACAGACGTTGTTCACAGCGCAATATCGTTATCATCACCCTCATCGATATCGCATTATCGTATTCACTGGTGTTTTTTTGCACCAAACACAGTAGGCAGCAATTTTCGTGATTGGTTTTCGTATTAAAAACCCGTTAACTTGTAGTTTTTTCCAAAAGCAGCTTTAGTTTGTTAACTATTCTCTATTTAATTGTATATTTATCGGATATTTATATGTATATGTAAAATAGCTTTAAAGCACAATTAAAGCGACTTATCACATAACAACATAATTAGTTAACGCAATGGTTGGCAAGGCAATGCGTCTCCAACAGAGACTCTTATCTATATTTATGCATACATAACACATACTATATTACATATATTTATATATATATATATATATATATATGTGCAGTTTCGTATGTTAGCGCTGTAAATTTACTTGCACACTCGGAAAAATACGTGTATTCAGGCAAAAGCATTTTCTTGTAATATAACTATTTAGCATATATAAATTGTAAATTTTTTTTCGTGCAACTTGTACTAAATAATTATAATTTAATTGGTTTTCATTTGTAAATAAATATAATTATAATGTTAGTCAAAGCGGTTAATTGAACAGCACAAACACCAAACACATGCATACAAATATGGTAGTGTGTGTGTACAATATTAAAAAAGAAATTGATGAAATTGAAAAAAAATATGAAAATGGTAAAAATATTGCATACAATAAAATTAATTGCCATAAAAAAATAATTAACGCATTATATGCTACTAAGCTAAGGTAGGAGCCGATAAAGTAATTAAAAATAATAAAAAATTATAAAAACTTTGAAATAAATAAAATATTACTCATTTATTGCGCGCAAATGTAGCGTAAATTATATAATTTGTGCATAAACACATACACACACATGTTTATTTGTTTGCGCGTGCAAAAAAGACAGAAAAATGTTTGAAATGCGACAATTGATTTTCAGTGATCTAAATATTAAGTTTAAAATTAATTATTTGTAAATATAAAAAAAATTAATTACACATATGAATATTGATAATTATACATACATACATATATATGTACATATAAATTTAAAAATATACAAAAAATCAAATTATATTGAGAGTACTATAAAAAATTATTGAAAGCAATCATATATTAAATAAAATGATAATTATTTAAAAAACAAACTTAAAATGTAAAATATCAACAGTAAAACATAAAATAAAAAAAAAATTAAAAAATTAATTAAATTCAATAAAAAAAGAAGTTTCCGCAGCTAGCAAACATTGATATTGCACACACATATTTGCAAATATTCAAAAACAAGCAATAATTGTACGAAATATTATACAAAATAAACTAAGACAAGAGAGAAAAATGTATGTAAACAAAAGCACTTTACATTAACAATTAATTACAAAACTTAATAAGCAAATATGCAACTGTATTATATTGTACACTTCTCAATGATATTGTCTAACACAACAAAACTTAACGAAAACGACTTAAAAGCATTTCGATTTAAATTATTTTTGGCAGCAGCTTAGACCTTAGTGTCTACAGTCAACACGATAAATATGCGAACACAAAAAATTTTTAAATTTATAAAATTATAAATTTTGTATGTTTTTTTTTGTTATAGCATTTTTTTAATTTAGTATTTTACTTAATCCTAATTATGGTTTTCGCCAATTGATAGTATGCTGTATGTATTTATTGCAACTTTTACTCGGAAATAAAACACACAAACACATATACTTATTACAAGAACAAATAGAATTTGTGGTAGTTATTATATTTGTCGTTTGATTTTGGTTTGCGTTTTCAAAATGGTAAGTTAAGTTACTAATTGATTTGTTTGCTAATAGTTTAACTTTTTTTTTTGCTTTGTTTTAAACATTTCCCCACTTATTGAGAACATAACCTCAACACTAGAAAAAAAACTTAAAACTTAAAAGCAACAAATTTAATATGAACTTTTTTTCAAAACGAATTCATTTGACACCTTACCTCATTTATAGTTAACGTCACCTCAAAACTGCTGAACATCACTAGCAACATTCTTATATCGACCGTTTTCCACTGTTTCGAAAATTTCGTTCAAACCTAATCTACACTCTACTAAACATAATCTCAATCCAAGTGAATATAACCTTAACAAAGTTGATGTTAAACAGAACAACATCATAAAAAAAGTCTGGCTACTTTACAAATTTCAACGTGATTTTTTTTTTTTCAAATAATAAAAAAAAGTCAGTAATTTAAACTTAATTTTAACTAGGTGACATCTTTAATAATAATTATGTCATAACCTTTCTGCCGAACCTTTCAATATTAAATTAGAAGCCCAAAAATCATTACTTATCCGCTAGATAAGAATAATCAAAAAAATTCTGGCATCACAGTGTGTAATTAATGGAATTATTCGAATTCTTAATTACAAATTAAGGACTCCATTGGTACTGAATGCTACTTAATAACCCTCGAATTCATCAGCTGAAGGAATTTTAACTATATATCTCGCTAATTGCAATAAAAGCGCGATTTAATTGACAAGAAAATTTCAACAAATATATTTAAAAACTAAAAAATCGCTTCAAGGTTACATCATTACAAATTATATTTAAACGAAAGTTTTTATTAAACAAAAATCAAGCCTAAGGTTCATAGGCAGGCACGAAATAGTAATAATTTGAGCTAAATTGAGTGCTTCGAATATCTCATCGCTTGAGTGCCTGCGTTAGTGAACGAGTTGAAGTTGACATTTGATTAGAATAAGACGTAGGACAAAGACACTCTCAAGGGAGGAAATAATCAGAAAAATTCAAATTCGTAGTCTATTGACAAGAAAATTGAAACAATGACTTTAATTTCTCTAAAATATTACAATAAATATTGTTGGCTTATCCTTTGCAAGGTGAATTTTTATTAGTTGAAAGCGGACATAATCAACTCCTTTCATCAGCTTCCGTAAGTGTTGCGGGCGGAATCGGATTGTTTACTATAAACATGTTGAATAACTAGCATATTATAATTACACCGGTTTACGGTCATTTTGCGACTGTGTGGTTAGAGGCTGTTTCTTGCTAATTTTGGGTTGCTAAGACCGAAAATTATAGTAAAAATTTCTTAACACGTAGAAGTTTTTTTGTTGTAGTCAAGTGGTGTAAGGGTCAAACTACCAACATTTAATAAATTAACAAAATTAGATGTACGTGATGGAACATTTTTGAACTCAAATTCGTAATCAGGACATCGAAAATACTCCCAAAAACCTTTTAGCACATCAGTCGCAAATTTTTGCATCAGATTTGTTGAGTAGTGTTATTGTTACCATTAGATAGAAGTCTTCACAAAAACAACACACTTAATTTTGCTTGTGTAACAACTCAATTTACAATTTAACTGTTCCGGTTAATTGACAGAAGTTTCCGAAAAATTTGCAAAACCTCAACGCTTCTTTGATTTGTATGAATAGCAAACTTGGTTACTCAATTTACAACTTAAATGTCTCGGCTAATTGAGTCTTTTGAATTTAAAATTTTATTATTTGGAAAATTATACTATGCTGAGAGCGTTTGTGTGAAGTGATCGGCTCTGCAACAAATATCTATGAGTACTAGCGATCTCTACAGGTTCTGCCACAATCTCTGGTACTTAAAGTAGATTTTGTTAAAACAAATGTTCTAATAGGTTGACGTTTCAGTTGATATGCCTGCATAACTACGAATATTGGGATATTTATTGATTAATTACCTTAAATGGTAACGAATAATCTGGAAGACTTAGAGAGCGCGTATATTTGTATGTCATATTTATCTTCATCGGGTAGAAATAGCGCTATATATATTTATGGTGTTTTCGGCTAATGAATTCGATGCCTATAATAATATATAATAAATAAAAATGCTAATACAATTCTGAGCGATTTGTTCAACTCTGCAGCCAAAAATCCGCTTTTATCTAAAAAGTTACAAACATATTAAAATTTTCGGAATAATTAAATGTTAATGCTCTGGTTTCTGAAAATCACTAAAACGTTTTAGGCGTCATAAATCAATAAAATGCCAGTGTAGACACACATGAATATAATAATATATTGTATGTTTGCCAGCATTTAAATTTTTGTATAATGGAAAATGGCTTCGGGGAAAGCAAAGTTGTTCGCAAAATTTTCCAGCAAGTTAATTTAAATAATTTTTCGGCGCAGATAATCATGTTTATGCATCAAATGGAAATTTTTATTCGAGAGCAAATAAATTTTTAAAATGGAACTGATATGTGTGCAAAATACGAGTACATACATACTTATAGATAAACACATGTGACTGGTGGGAGTTTGCCAAATTATTGTGTGAACTAATATGATGCCAAAATTTTAAAATCACAATAAATTTTGTTAGAAGCGCGAATATTATTTTTGGAAAAAAATTAAAATTTGACTAAAAACCATTATTTATACGCTTTCATACATTTATGTATTTTTATGCATTTCTAACTCGTCAGCGCATTAAAATGCAAATTTAAAAAAAAATTAAAATATATATAATTAAACATTTTTTTTTGGTTTGCGCTAGCTTTTGTTATCTGATTGCCACTCTTTTCTCATTCAAATTATAATTTGCTGTTAGTGGTTATAGTTTTTGTAAAAGCATCTAAAATGCTGCATAAATTTATGTTTATTATATGCGTATGATATATAGAATCTATTAAAAAGAAAGCATAGAATTTCGTTTAAAATTATAGCGCTGAATGAGAAAAGGTAATTCAACAACAACTAATTTGGATTTAGATTTATTCATTTATATATTTGCAAATTTTGATTACCAGGAAATAATAACACATTGGTCGGTGAAAAAATTTTACAAAACATATGTACATATATTAAGACTCCAATTCACTGATAAAATTTATTTGTTTACCATTTAGTTTTAGTAATATATTTGATATCCTTCTAAAATTGAAATTGTATATTAAGTATTTATAGCAATAATATAAGCTTATTTGTGAAAATTTTAATTTTCCACAAAATAATTAATTTTAATTTAAGATAAGAAATTTTTTGTAGACTAGAAATTTTGGAAAAGTTTCTAATATAAATTTTAGTTTTAGAATTTTTCTAAAAATTTCTTATCTATATTTAAATTTTAGAATTTTCTAAAAATTTTGAATTAAAAATTTAATTTAATTTATTTTTTTGCAAAGTTTTATAAAGATGCTTATATTATTGCTGTAAATAATAAAGAATTTAAGTTTTTTATTACAATAACCTACGACATTGTCAAACTACACTGATAGACTTAACTACCTAAACTAGATTTAGGCTCCTAAATCTAATGGAGCAAGAAACGATTACTACATCCATTGGTTTATAATGAGAGTAGCTCACGGAGTATCGATTATCAAGTTAACATAGTTGGGGTTGACAATTGTTGATAACAATAATCAACGCAGTCGAGAGCAATCTCTAGAACTGTGCTCAAAAATTGCGTTTTCCATTATATTCTGGTACTATGTTTGGTATGGCGTTGTAATGTTAAAGTATAGCGACTTTCCATTTAAGAGCTTATTAAACTGATAATGTCAAACAATAGTGGTGCGCTTAAGTGAGTTTACCGACATAGCGTTGTCGGTTACTCAGTTTACTTGCACAAGTAATCGTCTAAACATATTAAGTCTCAGTATGAAAGGATCTCTACAACAATTTTTGAGTGAGTAGAATCTGGAGACACTGCTTTTGTTATAGCAATGGTCTTCGTAATACCAGTTCAATTATTGAAACGAATTATTGTTTTTTATACAGCAGCATTTTATTTCGTTACTGTTACTCAATACTACCAATTATTTATTGGAAACCACGGCTTCTTGAATGAGTTGATAAAATTTTTTAAAAATTCTTACTAAATCTCATCATTATTGGACTAATTACCTGGCAACTAAGTGTAAATTGAACTCAACTAGCTAAGGCAATTATGTGGTTAATACATATTTAAATTATTGTTCCCTATGAGACCCTTTTTGTGAGAAAAATTATAACTCACTTAAAATATTATTCTTTACTTCAAAATAGAAGCTTCAGCTTTTAGCTTAACACTAAAGAAGATTATAATTTGGAATACGTTTTCGTATTGAATTTTATTTAAAATTTTGTTTGGGTAATCCTCTAAAATAATTGTGTAACAGGTTGTATTAAATTTTGCGCGCAGTTTGTAATACCCAGAAGAAAACGTCGGAGATTGTATAAAATATATTTATACATATGTATATGTGATTAGCGTGACGAACTGAGTTGATTTAGCCATGTCCGTCTGTCTGTATATATGCGAATTAGTTTTTCAGTTCTTGATATATCGCTGTGAAATTTTGAACACGTCTATTTCTTACAAGAACCTGCTCAATTGTCGAAAGTCAGTGATGATTGTTGAAGGTAACTCAAAATATCTCAAAAAATCAAAAAAATTTTCCATATCGGACTTCCTTGGCTATATATGCCATTAAAAGTGAACGATCAAAACAAAGTTCTTATAAGGAAAACGTTTTTATTCACGAAATTTGGTAGGGACTATAGTCCAAGGCAACGCTAGAATATAATTTTCTGTTCCAGGTCATAAGTGCGGCGACGTAACAAATATTCATAAATTTTAATTTATTTTTAGAAAACTCTCTTAGAGTATTGTGGTTTGTAAATTTTAGTCAATGTTATTTCAAAAATATATTTTTGATAATATTTCTAAATTAATTCCATAAAAAATCTATTATTTTTGTTTGTTTTTTTACACGAGTCATTTAAATAAAATATATATTGTCTATTATTATATTTTCCTTGGCAAAGTCTTCTAATAATGTCAAGAATAATCAAAACTTCTTATTATTCAAATCACTCTACAAGTTAACATGCTAAACTATTTTTATAATACAAAAACAAAATGTATGTCTTTAAAGTCGTTACATTCTGCATTCGAAACTCTTCAACAAAAACTTAGAATACACATATGCTCGTAAAGAATTCCAAAATATTTATAAATGTGACTAAGAAATTGTAAATGTTTACTCAATTAACATATGAATACTTAAAAATTTCAAATAATTATACGAAATATAAGCAAAATGCAACAAAAAAGAACAAATAATAACAAATAAAAACCAATACAAGGGAGTTTATATACTAAATAAAAGTAAATGTTACAAATCAGTGAAGAACTAAACCGAAATTAAGTCATTATGCATTTAAGCTATTACGCTATTAAGTATTTAAGGATACACACATGCATACATGCATAAGCGTAGTTAAGCGTAATTCTTTAAAAAATATACAATAACTGTAAGCAAATTACAACAGACAAGGGAGTTATCAAACAAAAATACATAGACGTAAGCATAAAAATATAAATTGTAACGTCAAAGCAGCACAAGGGAATATTGAGAACAAAAACAAAAACAAGTAAGAAATATTGTAGTAATGATAGTGAGCAAGAGAATATTAAATAAGAAAGTTATTGCAATATGAATGAAGGCAACAATAGAAATGCTAAGAAAGGAAGAGACAAAAAACCAAATGACATACAGCACAGTTATCAAAAGAGAATCAACAACTTAACGCATAAATAAATAATTGAATAAATGACAGTTGAGGAAATTGCTAAACATATAGCATGCCATTGAAATCCACAATAACGTTAGATGACAAATGAACGAGTATGCGTATAATTGCCGAGTAAAGGCAAAACTTTTCGAATTTGAAATAATAAGCTGGAAAAAAACCATAAAATAACAATAAGACGCCCAGAGAACTCTTTAACTTTAGTTTTGAAATTGACGCCCAAAAGTAGGCTAAGCCAATACCAAGAAGGATGTATGCAAAGTGGGCAGTAACTGATATGGAATGGCGCTTAGTCTACATTTGAGCGCATAGCAGTGTTTCAAATATAAATAATGGTGTGAAAAAATAAGAAAATGCGCGCATTGAACTATTTTATTAACAAAACAGTAAAGAAGACAACATGAAACGAACATCATCACACCAAGCAGTACTAAACTCAAGATATTTATATAAAAAATATTAAAACACAATTATCGCTCAACTAATTTGCAACTTACTACAACCACAAACAAACCACATTTTCACAGAAATACCCTTAAAAAAAGCCTCGAAAAATCAAAAGCAAAGTTTGAGCGCAAAAGAGAACTACTTTGCTTTAATAAAATTTTTTGATTTTCCAAACGCTAAAATTATTTAAAGTTTTTCGTATTTTACGTCTAAAGAGTAAAAACACTTCCACAACCTCCTTTGCTAATTATTTTCATATGAATAGCAATGACTTAAGCATTTTTCAAATCAACACCTTCAAGTTCTCAGTTTGACTGATTGAGTTCTTTCATACATAACACAAACCCTTTATACATACATAGCCATATACTAGGTAATAATTTGCAAGTTTATATAATATAAATTAAGTATAAAATAAAATACAAATGGGTATAGTTAACCAAAACTTACGATAAACAAGGAAACAAGGAAATAGTGTAGTAATTTAGTAAAATATTTTAAATAAAGAACATTTAAATGATCTGAAATATCAAAGTTATATGTGTTTTTATTCCACCAATAAAAATAATACAAAATGGATGTGAGAAATATGTGATATGGTTGTCCGCTCTAACCGATTGCGACAAATTATCAATAGAATATCAAATACACCTACAAGTATGTATTAAATATCGTTCGGATATTTCGAAATCTGACAGAGACAGTTTTATAATCTCTAAAATGTATGGTATGGCCACTGCAGAAATTTTAAAAAGTAGTTAAATTTATTTGTAGCGAGAAAAATCTTTTCAAACGACTTTAACCTTATAAAGTAAGCCCATCTCCGGCTTAGCTAGAGTTATATGTGAAACTTTGAATGCATTTTTATCAAAACTACTCTTTTCTAATTGGCAAGACAAATAACTTTGACAATTTGTATTCGAACGACTTCAAATTTGGAGACTATCTTTAGAATTGGAGTTTGCCTAGAAGTACGTTGGCAAATTTCGATTGATTCAACACTGTTTTTCTATGGCTAATTTATTACAAAATTATTGACTAGAAACTCAATTTTTCTGTTCAAATGCCCATAACTTTTAAAGAAAGCTTCTGGCGCGTCACCAAAGACGTTTGTGGCCTTGCGTTGTCCTGATAGAACACAATTCGGCGTCTGTTGATCAAAGATGGCCTCTTTTGGATGAGTGCTGCCTTCAAGCGGTCCAGTTGTTGGCAGTAGAGGGCCGAATTGAGCGTTTGGCCATAGGGGAGCAGCTCGCAGTAGATGATTCCTTGCCCATCCCACCAAACACTCAGCAAAACCTTCCTGGCTGTCAATCAGGTCTTGGCCACCATCTGGGCCGCTTCCCCTAGCTTTGACCATGACCGTTTTCGATCGATTTTGTCGTAAGTGACCCATTTTTCATCGCCAATCACAATCCGCTTCAGAAACGGGTCGATTTTATTGCGATTCAGCAGCGATTCGCAGATGGAAATTCGGTCCAACATGTTTTTTTGCGTTAGTTCGTATGGCACCCAAACATCGAGCTTGTTTTTGAATCCAAGGTTATGCAAATGATTCCAAACGGTTTTCTGGCTTATCTTTAGTTCCTCAGCAATTAAATAAGTGCTCACGTGACGGTCTGTTTCCACTATATCCATGATTTTATCGCAATTTTCGACGACAGGCATTTTGACATCGAAATTACTGGAACGGAACCTAGCAAACCACTTTTGTGGTGCACGTTCGTTTACAGTATCGGCCCCATAAACTAAATTAATTTATTTTTTCAGCCGATTTGGCTGCTTTTTCGCCTGGAAGAAAAATTGTAAAATATTGCGAATTTTCTCTTTCCTGGTGTCCATCTTTGACGAGCGCTCACAACGTACTGTCAATCGAAAAACTGTCAAAGACAAACTTTTAGCGCGAATAAACACGTTTTCAGCGCCGTATAGTATGACATGATGCGACACGTAACACTAGTACTATGGACAATAACGCCATCTCTTAGATAAAAACCGAACGACAGTTTTACTTGACCTAATATATTGAAGATATCGAAATTGTCCGGTCTTGTAATATAGTCTTTCTATTTCAATCAACGTAAGACCTTAAAGTCAGATAATCAGATAATCAGGGGGATTAATTCTGTAAATTGATATGGTTTCGAGCCAGAGTAAAAATAGAATTGCGTAACTTGGTGAATTGTTAATTAATTTTGTTTGTATTTGGCTTTGTTTTAAGAGAAAAAATCGAGATAAAAAAATAACAACGTTGATAAGATGAATAAAAATAATCATTTACTTCAAAAGTTGGTGAATAGCATCTATTCCTCGGAACTAACCTAATATTTTGCTACAACTTTGTAAGGCTCTATATATTCTTTTTTTTACCGTCCGAATCACTTTCGGTCATAAAACGAATTGTATTGGCCGAAACCACTCAATATTTTTGTTATAAACTAATTAAAAGCGTTATGAAGTTGATTTGTAATCAAAACAACTTTTAAGCAGCATTTTGTAAGCCGGATTCCACACGTTTCAACGCCCAACATTATGAGTCAATTAACACTCACTTAATTGCTTTAGCAAACTTTTGAGAACATGGTATAAGTAAATATCAAAATCGAATGTTTCTAAAGCGAGTTTCAGAGCATAGCTCTGTAAATAGAATTGTATCATGTGAAGCACTCGATCTGTAGCGCAACCAGTTCGGCAGTGAAGTTATCGACTGACTTGGCCACATAAAAAGAGTTATCAAAGAGTAGTTATTAACTTTGATAGACCTCTTCTTTTTTGATCATTAATGACTTGCATATGATCTTAAAAATATTGAGTTACATAGCTCTAGAGCCGTCACACGGGACCTGGAACACTAACAAGACAGCTAATGGAAATCATGCTTTTTAAATAAGCCAAGCTTATTTTCGAAGACTTAAGAGAACAACACTAAATGGACCATCTCATATCAAAACTAGTCGACATTGTTATTACACCCTCTTTTTAATTACCAACGAGCATTTCAAGCATATCAATTGTAAATTTTTCGCTGTGCTAAACATTTTGCTACTCTCCCTTAGTAATTGAATATTTTTTCACCTACACAACGCAAATTTCTAAATAGCTGATTTGATTGTTTATGCTGACATTGTTGTTGTTACCGAGCAAGATAAAGCTGACGCAGTTAATGAAAATTGTCGTCTTTTGCATTATTGAAAAATTAAAATTTAACGCAACCGCATCAGAAAATTAACATATAAATTAGTTCAAATGATGTACGGATAACGAGTTACGAATAACAGTAAACAACAGCGCGTGTGATAGCAAAAAAGCAACAAATAATGACAAAAATTAATAAAGAGAACAAGCATAGCAACAAATAGCAAACAACAAACACATATAATATTATATATTATATATATACATTCATACAGAAGAAATAGGGACAAGGACTGAAAACGTCATAATTGACGAAATTTTGTATAAATTTCTACCGTAAAATTCGTACTCGCAACATAAAAGGGACAATTTTAAGCAGGGTTTGTTGCTCGTTTTGATGTTATGTTGCTAACAGTTTGTCGGTCGTTTGAATAGGAGCTTTACGCGAAGCACAGTGTTACAGTATTAGAGATTCATAGAAAAATGTTAAGGCAGAACTACAGCTTTTAGTGTGAATACGTTAAAGGCTTAGTTATGGAAAAAAAGCGAAAAAGGAAAAGACTTATACAATTGAAAGCAAATACTCGAACAAACCTAATCTCAAAAGCCTTTTAAAAAAGCTATAAAAAACTTAGGGATATATATATGATACTATAAAGTCTCAATAGATACTCGACTTATGAAATCTTTTGATGTTTGATGTAGGTATAATTGGGGAAATTTTTATATCTCGTATATTGTGGGCTAACCTAAACTCAAAAACGCTTTACAATGCCATAAATGGCGGCCCGATTATTAAAAAAAAAACCAGAAATATTTTCCAAATAGTTATAAAAAATACGTATATAAAATGTTTTAACGCCTATAAAATGCAATACAAAGATATATTCTCTTATAATTATTTTATAATTAAACTCTCACACATGAAATAGGCATAATTCTTATCTCTAATCGCATATCTCGCATAGGAACCTAACTCTACTTAAAATATGATTAAGAGGCACAAGGGTGAATCTATGAAGAGGAAGTTTGAATAAGTTATTTATTATATTTTCACATATACAACGTTTACCAATAGCGCTGATGCGACTTTGACAGCTCGTGACGGCCATGATTGCTTGCAGATTTGTCTCAAATTTTGTCAGTATGTGCAGTAAGGTTTGCCATTTCACCAAGTCATGTTTCTCTTTGGTACAACGCTTGAAAATTGAACAAGCCGTAACCATCAGTAGCGAGCGTTATAACACGACACTTTGCTAGCAAAGTTTGGCGACTCGTAAATTTCGAAAAGTCAAACAGCTGTCAAGATCATGCGGTTTAACGTCTCTAGATTATTTTCACCGGCGGTACTATGTTAAATCAAAGGTTTACGCCAATCAACCAGCAACGCTCGAGGAGCTCCAAGACAACATCTAGCGCACTATAACCGAAATTCCCGCCGAAATGCTGCACCGGGTCATCGGAAATTGGCGTAAACGGATGGGAAAATGTCCGTTGTGGCCATTTGGCAGACATTTTGTTCAAATCATAAATGGCATAAAATTATCTGCATACCAAAAAAAAACAAAAAACAGGACGCAGTTTGACCAAATTTGAGTGTTATTTTATTATTGTTATTGTTGACAGACCCAGTATTCGCCCTATATTTAACCGCTACCTCCCATTCGTACTTAACCTCAAAAATATCTATAGAATTAACGCTTAATTTATAAAGTGACAAACTTAGATTTAGACGTATAAAATAATATTTTTACAAGAACATACAAAAAATGGGAGTAACGTTTATTCCTGTCCTAAGCACTTAATCTTAAAATCTTCAAAGAAGTCATATCGACAGAAGTACAATAGTATAAGGAAATGCGTTCGTCAAAGCAAGTAAATTATTGTAAATACTTAAACACCATATCCAATTTTAACGTCTACATTCCAGGTGAACCTAACCTAAAAAACATTCAATAGCACAAAATACAATTGCAGAACATGAAATTTCAAAATTTTGCAACCTTCGGCATTTTAATTTATCAAAGAATTAATATCGTTAATTTTTTGTGTTTTACCTTGAAAGAATGTTTTTTGTATAACTTAAAACTAACCTATATTTTGAGTCGGGATTGGTTTGTAATTTGCAAACATACAAGACACTTATTTATAGAAATTCCTTAATATATTGATTTTTAAATTAAAACGGCTATTTAAACCTTAATTTACTAAATTAATGAACTGACCACACTATTATCTATAAATGAAATGCACTAATTGTCTCAATTAAGTTATAATATATTTGCATATAATAAGAGTCACATCACATTCAAAAAATGCCACTGTGTTCCATTTGATTTTGCCAGTTGTATGTATTTTTTGCATCGCATCCCCTATTCTTGGTATAATTTAAGCAATTAGTTGCGTTGTATAGCGTTCATCAACTTTCTAATCCTTTTGAATTTTTCGCGAGTTTGTCAATTTATTAAGAACTAACAAGTGGCAGGCCCATGGTATTTCTGTGAATATCTTCAAAATAAAAAAGCAACAACAAAATTAAACGGGTTAGTAAAGTACGCGTATTACAATATATCACAGCCTGTTAGCGCTAGGTCACAACGTACCCAAAGAGACTTAATTCTTAAAGCTCTGAGTAAAATATGCCTAAAAGATAGCTGAATAATTAATTGTTAATTGGTTGCTTGTAAAACTGTTACCAGGACAATGTTTACTTATCGCCGTCAAATATTTTCAATTATTAATAGCCATTTTATGGTTCTGAGTTGTTGTTGTCATTTGACTTTGCAACAACAAATAATTAGCTTCATTAATTGAAGTGACAATTTTCATTTTAATTAATTTGATTTATGTTACCACTTCGTTTCATTTGAGCGCTGAAAGCCTGGTAGTAAGTATAAATATATAAACAAATTTTCTTAGGAAGAGTTAACAAAAATATAGATTTTACGAAATTTACGTTATAAACGCTACGGGGGTCGCCTACACTCGCTTACACTCGCCCGCATATTTCTGGCTTATTTTTGACTAGTGATTGCAAAATAGGTACACGTGATATCTGCACATAATAATTATACCCTGAACAGACTAAATTAAGTTTACCACGAAGTTTGTAACACCCAGAATAAACGTCGGAGACCCTATAAAATAAAGTATGTCTCAAAATTAATGCCGTCGATTTTCCGTCACTTATATAGTAAGTGTGGAAAACTCTAAAAAAAGTAACCCAATAAAAAACCAATCGACAGCTGACAGTTTAAGCTTAGTAAAAATGGACCTATACACGATAGAACTACGTGTCTTGAGCAATATTTAAAAAATAATTAATGTTTGGCAGCCGTAGTTCGAAAAGCACATTTTCACCTTGATGGGCTTTTTAAACGACAAAATTGCCACTTTTGGGGTTCTAAGAACACATATGTGATTGTCGAAAAATATATGCATTATCAAAGTGTCACTGTTTGGTGTGAATTTTAGGCTGTAGGCATAATTGGATCATACTTTTTGAAAATGCGGCGGGTCAAGCAGTGACTGTTACTGGTGCTAGATATCACGATATGTGGATGATATTGATGTAACCAACATGTGGTTTCAACAAGACGGTGCCACATGTCATACAGGGGCGTGTACTCTCTCGTTTTGGGGTTCATAATTGGCCCCCTAGATCGTGTGATTTAACGCCATTAGATCTCTTTTTATGGGGTTATTTAAAATCACAGGGCTATTGCAACAAGCCCACAACCACGCGTGCTTTAAAAGAGCAGATTCAACGTTGCATCAATGAAATTCAGCCACATTTATGCGATATAATCATGAAAAACTTCGACAAACGAATGCGTATGTGTATGGTAAGCCATCTATCATTTGCCCGATATGTTATGCCTTGAATAACTCTGTTCTATATTCTTTATGATTCAATAAAAAAAAAAATTACAATCGCAAGACTAAAAACTGTGTTTTCTATTTAATTTCAATCTGGCGTTAATTTTGGGGCACCCTTTTCGATTCTTCGATTCGCCATATCCGCCTATCGGTCTCTTTATATGCGAACTCATCTAATTTTGAAGATATCGACCTGAAATTTAGCACCCGTCTTTTTCTTACCAAGAAGCTACTCATTTGTCGGAATGACCGATATTGGATCACTATAGCTAATATACAGCTGCCTTAAAAACTGAGTGATAGTATGGTAAGCTTTTTCATTTGACGAGATATTTTCACTAAATTTGGTATGGCTTATTGTCCAAGGCAACGGTGCAATCTCCGAAGAAATTGTTCTGAACGATTAGCTATAGCGTGTAGCTGCCATACAAACTGACCGTTGAAAATTAAGTTCTTGTATGGAAATTTCTTTTGTGAAGGGTATTATAGCTTCCGTGTAACCGAAGTAAGCATTTCTTCTTAATTTTAATATTTTTTCTTACATTTATCCGTAAGTAATGAAGAATGCACAAGAAGTAGTATATACATATGTTGTGTTTGTATTAAGGAAATTGATTGTGATTACATAGTGCTTAACATTTACTATTAGTATTTATAATTACTCCTCAATTTTGCTGTATGTTAATAGGACAGTTTCTAATAAAAACCCGTTATAATTAATTCTTAAGCTTGAATATAGAAAACACGTTAACTTCGGTTGCACCGAAGCTATAATACACTTCATATACAATATACAAAAGATTTCTTACAAAAACTTGATTCCGATCTATTAGTTCGTATGACAGCTATATGCTAAAGTGATTCGATCTGAACAATTTTTTCGGAGATTGCATTATTGCTATAATAACTCATGCCAATTCAAATGAAACATTTTCAATACAAGCACTTGATGTCGATCATTCAGTTTCAAAGTTGATGACGAAACAAAGATTTTTTTCAGTTCAGAAACGTATTCGGAGATTTCAAATTGCCTGGAGAGGATTGACTGTTGTGCACTTTTTACTTGTTTAAGACCATGTCTCGGGCACGAGGTAAACCAACGACTCACTCAACTCTATCAGTTCTGCGGTCGCCAACAACTGTTTCTACAAAAAAAGGATATATAAATACTTTGTGATGGGAGTTGTATTGAGAATTCGTTGTTATACAAATTCCTTAATTTAATTTATAATTTTACTAGGTCAGACATTCCCAAACTCTCGGTCTCAAATTTTCAGCCCAATATTCACCAAACATTTTAAACAAAATTTCTATTAATCTTCAACTTTATTTCTATCGCAAAAGGACTGACATTTTATATAATATGTTTTGACTCACATTCTCATCCACAAAAACTGGTATATACGAGAGTATCTGCCGCTTCTATACCATGTCCTTGTTACACTCAAGTGCTCACATTCAAAATATGCAACTTATTCTTTAATTTTCTCTATGTTTATTACCGAAATGAGAGTATGAGCTGTTACGCTTTATACGCGGCAACATTTCAAGCATAAAAAAGAATTTGCATAATTTCCCAAAGCGTGAAACCGAAAGAATGTCGCATACATTTATTTCGTCGGTTTCGTAATTTGCAGGACTTTTCGCATTTGTTTTTTTTTGCTTTTGGTATTATGGAAAATAATGCTAAAAGAGAAACCAAGCAAACTAAAAACAAAATTTAATAATAATGGCAACAACAAAACCGCAAAATGAAAATGCTAACGCGTATGACCGAAGCGATTTGAACGCTACTATCGGTAATAAAGCGACACTTTTTTGACATTTTCTAACAAAACCCCAAAACAAAGGGAAGAGAAACATTCTTTTTTTTTAATATGGCAATGCCATAATTTTGTTGTTGCTTATTTTTTATATCTCACACTTGATATCATAATCTTGCTGAATTTTGTTTTGTTGGTTGTTATTGTTGTTGTTGTAGTGCTTTAGAATACTTTATCCGGTGTCTTTATGAGCATTACGCGCACCGTTGTCCCTTTATTATCGCACCACTGCACTCACCCATACACACACACACACGCTCAGATCCAGAGTACCCCACAGTCGCTTTTGATGGATGACAACATCGCTTTTATGGTCGCTAATATTAACATATTACAGCATGTGCCAGCGTGTGGCAGAGAGTGGACAAATGGCGGCTCGGCTGACTCCTTGTGCTCTCGGCTATTTTAGCCGCTAAATAAATATAAAAAGTTTTTTAATTGTAGGCACAAATTATGCAGGCATAATAGACGGTGTGGTTACGGCAAATACCGTTATGCTCGTACAAAAGGGATTTGCGACACAGCTGAAGGGTTTACGTAAGCGTTATCATGTACACTCGGACAACGAACAATGGCCGAAGTATGGTAAAGTATGAAAAAGCGGAAATAATTACAAAGCCATAAAATGTGTGTGAAAAATATAGGAATTCATATGTTTGTATATTAGGGTGGTACTCGAAAAATCAATTTTTTTTCAATCTAACCACGTTCATTAGTGCAAGGTTCAAATCGAAGTACCATAAATGCATCTATGGTGTTTGATGTCGTTTCTCGTCATATTTTATAGGTTATATCTTTATGGATGTGTCAATATCTCAACCTATTGTAGAGCTGCAATCATTGTGTTGCGATTAGAAGTCTGTAGTACTCCTCCGTGGAACCTAGGTTCACATGTTTCAGCAAATATAAAGAATCCAATACTTTTCAAGACTCAGTGGTAAACCTCAGATGTCAATTCCATAAAAATTGCTCCTAATAAAAACCATTAGTTTTACAAATACAGCTTTAACATCTACGATTCACTTTTAGTCAGATAACATCAATTTGTTTACCATAAACCATGATACTAATAGAAAAAAGAAGTCAACTACAATTATTATAAATATTTAAATATATATATGAATGTTTGGGGCTTCAGTACAAACTTATTCTATGGGTACTAAAATGCCAGCTACAACTTATACCACAAAAGCAACATTTTATTCGACAAACTCTTCTTTAGATAATCGTCACATACTTTCGCATTTCTGCAGAGTGGCGGTCCGTATTACTCGTCTTAAGACATACAAGGTGCGTTCCAAAGTAAACAGTAACAAAGTAAACTCTATTGGCGCCATCTATATGTCGACTAGTGCGTTAGAATCTGCTATCCTTTATCGACTTCCCGTAAAAATTTCATGACATTTCATCTATTGGAAGTGAAGTTATTGCGTTTTAAGTGTCAGTATGTTTTTGTCATCGGTGCGAAAATGAGCTTCGAACAAAGAGCCAACATTAAATTTTGTTTTAAAATTTGTAAAAATTTTACCGAAACGTTTCAATTGATGAAACAAGTTTATGGCGATGATTGCCTATCTCGTAGCAAGGTGCACAAGTGGTTTCAACGTTTTCAAAGTGGTCGTAAGGACATAAATGAAACCCAAAAAATCGCGCCTGGAGAAGTCAAAAGTGAAGACAATGCTGATTTGTTTTTATGATTCCAAGGGTATTGTCCACAAAGAATTTGTTCCACCCGGCCAAAACGTTAATGCGGTATTCTTGGTGCGCCATATTCGACGTGTTTGGCCCGAATATCGCGAAAATGGAAGTTGGCGTTTCTTGCACGATAATGCGCCGTCTCATCGATCGACGCTTGTGGCCGATTATTTGACCAAAAATCACATTTTAACAATCAACCACTCCCCGTATTCACCTGATATGGCACCGTGCGACTTCTAGCTTTTCGGAAAAATGCATTTGCCGATGAAAGCAAAGCGTTATGCAGACGTGGAGGCCATTCAAAAGGCTTGCACCGGCATACTGGCGGCCATACCGGGGAACGAACTAAAACACTCGTTCGAAATGCTTTTGGACCGTGTAAAAAGCTGTATTAAAGCAGAAGGAGACTATTTTGAATAAAATTAATTGATTTAGCCGATAAAACAATTTGTTCTGTCTTTTTTTTAAAGTCCTGTTTACTTTGGACCGCACCTTGTATAGAAAGCTACATCGCATCCGGCAGATTTAAGAAAGTTATCGGAAAATCTTGTGTCAGTTTATAACATTTGCCGTATATATATTTATTCAAAAGGCTTGGAAGACTTCGATTCAAGTTTGGTGGAGTGGTAAAATCACTTATACACTAACTGATTTTAAACCCATAGCATTCACTTCTGATTATCAACTAGAATATATTAAAAATATCCATTATTAAAGCATACTCTAATCAAAGATTTTTCTATACTAAAACCCACATATTCCTTAAATATTAAATAGAAAACGGTGGCCAGAATCTTCTGTGGCAATAATATTAAAATAACTTTAACGACCGTTGACCAAGGTAATTTTCTGATATTAGACTTTGCTTTTTGTTGACAACCCTAATTTATACAATGAAGTTATATGAACAGTAATTGGAAAAAATATATAAGTGGTAACTCTTACTGCACCCATACTAGATTTAATGTGTTGCAAGTCAAGCGCCGAAAGTCTATTAAAACTTTGCACAGAATTTAATAATTTTTCGTTAAATCGAGTATTCATCTTGAACTGGATTTAAGGAAGATACTTGAATAATAAAATATTTAGAAACCAAATATTAGCAGCAGTTATCTTACGAATAATACTTTGGAACGACATGATGTTGAAATGATAGAAAAAGCAGAAGTGAAAGCTTCACAACTTTGATGCGTTAGTTGAATTTATCTATTTAAAGCCACTTCTTAGAAAGATCAAGAAGAATATGAGTAGCTGTTTTAATATTAAGAATACAAAAGTATTTCATGTTTAATATTTATTTCGACCATTATGCGCCACAGTGCCTAGGTCTGCAGTATATACAGTGGGACGACAAAGAGTTAGTTAAATATTTATTCATAAGATATATGTGAGACAACCAAGCAAAAGTTTCGCTTATTTTCGATACATTTAAGCACCCTCTTCCTCAATGCTCGTTCGCATAAGTGTAAAAAATTGGTAAGATGTGGTACAGAGCTGTAAAAATATAGTATATATTATATGAAATATCCGCGCAAGCTTATTGTAATCTACACCATATATCTTACCGACTTAAAACTATCCATTGAGATCTCAAAGAATTTAAAAGCCGTCAAGTGGGCACAACGCTGAGCACGTGCTATGGGCAACACCAGCATGCGCATATACTTGTAATTCGCATCGTACCAGGGATGATTGTAGAACGCATCACTTATGCCAGTGCTCTTTGGTTCAGATGAAATATGATATGTTTTGAATATAAATTTCAAAGCAATAATTTTTTTTCAAATTACCAAATCTTTCAGATTATTGCCGAAATAGGAGACGAAGTAGACCTGCACTATAGTTGAAACAAGAAAACCGATAAATTTAATAACGCTCACAGCCTCTGAGCCCATTACTATTTGAAGACCGATGAAGCAAAGGACCAAACATGAGCTGACATAGTTGAGAAGTGTGGCCAAACCAAAAGTGTTATCGATTCGCTCCGCATAACTGAAAGAACATGCAAGAAAAACGATAACTAAACAACATATTGGAAGGTCTAGATATCAAATGGAGAAACTTTGTACTAAAATTTCTAAGTAAAATTAAATTCACCAGACTATGAATTCTTCGATTATTCATCCGTGCGATTTTGATACATTTTTGAGTATATTGAAAGAAAAAAGCCGGTTTGAAGCACTTTCTCAGATCGGATGACAATTGTATAGTCAAAATGATAATATTCAAAGTTAGTAAAACGGTTAATATTTCAAGAATTGGGTGATTGAGCACATGTTGATGTAATAACTTTTTTGTATGACCGTTAACCTTATCTTCTCGAAGAAGAAATTGTACTTTGGCGATTCATTGTCCTTAACTTTATCTTCATTTTATTTCACATATAATGAATGAGGTAGCAAGGTTTTTGATAAATTGTTCTTAAGAAAACGTTGTGGGGAAAAAAGATCTATATTAAAGTTCTTTTCAGCCCAAAGTCCGCTAAGAAACTTTAGATTCGTCGATAAACATCAAATATTAACGAGAAAGAGTACCCAAACTGTTTTTTTGCCATTGAAACTTACTAATTTTTAATAACAAATAGTGGTTTTCTTTTCTCTGGTAGGATCAACCGAACAACAATGAATTTACTTACAACAACATCTCATCGTGATATTCCATTAAAGGTCCCAGCACTTTCATGTCAGCATCCGTACCGCTTGGTTGAAAACTTTCTATTTTATAGATTAAATATCCGAAATGCATGTTAACCAAGTGTACCATGGAGATGAGCAATAAATCGCCACTCAAAAATAGCAGTGACATATGGAATGCGCCACAGCATTGTAAGAAATATGAAACGGCATAAGCTAACGGTTGATTTACATCATAGAAATAAGTCATCATGAAGGGTAACGTGAAGTCAAAACCTTTATTCTTATCTACACGGCTTATATAACCATATATCGATGCCATCATTGGATGAAGAACAAACATTGATGTTATACTTAAATGCCATATTGATAAATATTTATTAGATGTATTAATTGTTCTAAAGTATGGCACCAATTGAAAAGCTACGCGCTCTTCCTCCGTTTTTGGATGTTTGACAATTAAACCCTTAAGTATAGATTCGATTTCACGTCGAAAACAGAGCATTGAACAGCCCTTCATCAGTGCATTCAGCGTAAATCCCCAAAACAAAATAAACTCAGTTACTTCTAGTAAGGTCTCCAAATCTTCATACACGACGTAGAGCAACATGCTTATTAAACTGAAAATCGAAAAAACGATAAATAATCCCAGTAATGTTATTTGTAGTTTGCTTCTCGGTTCATCCGGTGTCCATTTGAAAAGTTTTACACCCAAAAATTTTATTTGAAATAATGGTATATGCACAAAGTCCGGTACAGTTGGCGCGAATTCACTGCTTTTGAATAACGGAGTCATTGAGATTAAAACTTATAGACACTTTAAGAAGAATTGTTGAAAGTAAACGGTTGTAATGGCTTTTATATCATGTAGGAAAAAAGCATGCAGCAAAAGGCGCCGTTTGAAGTAACTGTGGGATCCAAAGGCAAGTATTATTTATGTTAGTTCCTTCAGCTGCCTTTTGCAACAAACCTTAATTTGTGGCTATACTGGCTATACATTCGTTAAATATTATAACAATGTGTTTTTTATTACCATTTGACAGTTAAAATTTTAAGCTATTGAAGTTATTTTCGGAGGAAAACTTCGCTTAATATGTTTTTGGCTTAAAGAACACTTTGTCGACCTAAGATCACTCAACTATTTAGTAGAGTAATAAAAACAGAGTTCCTTCTTTGGCCACTCCGCCATTAAGTCGGAGCGTTTGAGTCAGTTGGCTGCAGCATATTCTTCTCGAAACTGCATTTTTCAAGTCGCGCAACGATGGTACTCGGAAATTATTGCACGAATCTTTTTCGTAAAATAAAATCAATCCTCACGTATATTACATGTATTATGAGATCAATCCTCTTTTATTTAAACTCAATTGCATTCTCAATTTGTTTGTCCTCCTTTTCCTTCTGGAAGTTGTCCGCCTATTCTTAGTATTTCTATCTGGAAACTAATCCCCGTTAAATTATGCTCTAAAAGTATAGTACTTCACCATAGATTTTCTAGTTCCCCCATCCCTTTTGTCTACACCTCTGCAAAGTAATTTTGAATGTAATTAAATTTACTGTTTTCATAAAAAGTAATGAGTTTAACCGAAGGGCATTTCGAGATACATGGAAACCGTATCAGCTGTTTCTTTGCAAATAATTATTTCAGAACAGCGAGACAAATTAAATCATTATATTATTATTGTGAGACGGTAAAATTTATATAATATAATTTATAAATGCTATAGGTTTAATATAATCTGCATTATCGTAAATTAAATCAAAGATAACGGTATCGATTAGTATGTAAAGGAAACACGAAAAGATTGTTATCGAAGCTAGATTATTAATTATTTCTTTACCCGAATAAAGAATAGTAAGAAGTGTTCTTCGATTCAAAATGCCTTCATTGAGAATTTGGGGTTGTTCAAATTATTAGTTATAAGTAGTTCAAATTTAGAAGCCAAAGATACGAAGTTCTCATAAGAATTTTGAGTTCCAGAGTGTAATTGGAACTTATCCATATGAAAGATTGATCACTATTCGTTGATTTTTCTAACTTTATGCAATGAATCAAATAATATTTGAACCTCTCCTAGTAAAAGAATTTATATCATCTCTTTATCATTATATCACACAGTGCGAAAATTGATATTAACCACGCCCATCGCCCATACAAAGATAATGTTTAAAATTACTAAAAGTTCGATAACTGTCAACACTAAAACGTCAGAAGCATTCGATTTTATCGGAAAGAAGAGTGCATTCAAATGTATTTATTAATTTATTATTTATTTATTCATCAGTCACCAGTGAAATTATCTGAATAAAACATTAGAGGAATAGTGTGAAAATTATTGGAATTGGACCTTAAGTTTTAAAAGCACCGAGATATCGAATATGAGAATCTCAGTGCTGGCTGACTGCTTTTATACCAAAAATATTCGTCTATATAAACGAATTAAATCGTTATGGTTAGTTAGAAAAAGAGGCGCAGGAACGCCAAACTACAGTCGGCCGTGCTTAGGCCCTTTATGCTTCCGGTGGTAACCAAATTAAGCTTTATTCAGCAACTCAATGGATTGGGTAAAAAACTGTTTTTTCCATCCCAGCTGCCCCATGTGTCTTAACTTGGAGCATTGGGAGCGTTGGAAGATATTCCGTCTCTGCCGTCAGAAGGCTGGACATTCGCAAAGATAATGTTCCAGTGTCTCATCATCTTTCACGCATGCTCTGAATTTCGATTTCCAGCTATAAATACCAACTTGTCATCAACAATGAATTAAGGAATACTCATAAGCCTCAGATGACCAATTCGGGTCCCTTTATTTATAGATATTTTGAAGTTCTTTGAAGTGCCGGTGGAATTATAATTGAGCTCAACGCTAACGTTTGACAACTGATAACTACTCTAACACTTTTCAAGAGCAAACAAATATCAAAAGCTCTAAAGACGAATTCAGTACATAAACCTAAGGTATTAATACTATTTCATAATTATTTCAATATGTGCTCGATACCTTACAACTGAAAGAAACATAAGATATTTTTTGTGAAATTAGTATTTTTAATATAATAAATCTCTGCGATTATCAATAATAAATTCCGTTAATCTTCGATATATTTAACTATCCTCTTCCTCTATGCTTGTCCGCAAAAGTGTAAAAAACTGGTAAGAAGTGGTACAGAGCTGTTAAAATATAGTATAAGTAAATAAATTGGCTTATTTCAGTGTTTAATCGTATGTCTTACCGACTTAAAACTATCCATTGAGATCTCAAAGAATTTAAAAGCCGTCAAGTGGGCACAACGCTGAGCACGTGCTATGGGCAACACCAGCATGCGCATATACTTGTAATTCGCATCGTACCAGGGATGATTGTAGAACGCATCACTTATGCCAGTGCTCTTTGGTTTCAATGAAATGTTTTATATTTTAAATACAAATTTCAAATCTACAATTTTTACTTTTTTTTCAAATTACCAAATCTTTCAGATTATTGCCGAAATAGGAGACGCAGTAGACCTGCGCTATAGTTGAAACAAGAAATCCGATAAATTTAATAACGCTCACAACATCGGAGCCCAAAACTATTTGAAGACCAATGAGGCATATTACCAAACATGAGCCCACATAGTTGAGAAGTGTGGCCAAACTGAAAGTGCTATCGATTCGCTCAGCATAACTGAAAGAATATAAACGTATTAAGTACTAACTTATCAAGAACTCCCTTTGAAGAACTTTAGACTAGAGTTCTTCAATTTTTTAAAATTTTTTTGCAGGGTCCCAGCTAAAGCTGCGAATGGACTTAGATAAATCTATAGGTTCGTCGGCCCGTGAAAAAACTTAAAGCTTTTTTAAAGACGAAATAATCAATTTGATGTACTTAAAGATACTTCTGTAAATGTCGAAAATATGTGCGAAATGTTAAGAGGGTACCTTGAATATTTTTTTTTCACGATTATCTTTGAAAACTTACTCCAATATCTCATTGTGATATTTCAGTAATGGGCCCAGCACTTTTATATCAGCATCCGTACCAGTTGGTTGAAAGTTCTCAATTTTATAGATTAAATATCCGAAATGCATATTAGCCAGTTGTACCATTGAGATGAGCAACAAATCGGCACTGAAAAAGAGCATTGACATATAAAATCCGCCACAGCATTGTACGAAATATGAAACGGCATAAGCAAACGGTTGATTTACATCGTAGTAATAGCCCATCATGAAGGGTAACGTGTAGTCATAACCTTCATTTTTATCGTCGCGCCATATATAACGAAGTAACGATGACACCAGTGGCTGAAGAACAAACATTGATGTTATACTTAAATGCCACATGGATAGATATTTATTAGATGCAGTTATTGTTCTGAAGTATGGCACTAATTGAAAAGCCACGCGCTCTTCCTCCGTTTTTGGATGTTTGGCAATTAAACCCTTAAGTATAGATTCGATTTCACGTCGAAAACAGACCATTGTACCGCCCTTCATCATTGCATTCAGCGCAAATCCCCAAAACAAAATAAACTCAGTTATATCTAGTGAAGTCTCCAACTCTTCATAGATAACGAAAAGCATCATGCTTAGAAAATTGTATGAAACAAAAACGCAAAATATGCCCAGCAATGGTCTTTGCAGTTTGCTTCGCGGTTCATCTGGTGTCCATTTGAAAAGTTTTGCGCCCATAAATTTTATTAGTGATAATGGTATATTTACAAAATCCGGTACCGTTGGTGCGGGTTCACTGCTTTTGAAAGTCGGCGTCATCGTAAGTAAAACTAACTGAAACTTTTACGCAGAACTGCTGAAAGGATATGTCGGTATTGGCTTTTATATCATAGTTGAGTCAAATATGAAGCAAAGGGCGTCAGTTTAAGTGGGTGCGATCTATAAAACTAGATCGCAAGACTTTGAAGTCAATGGCATTATCCAGCCAATATACGACTTTCATGACAAGCACTCTTAACTTTGGCTCACAAGTTCTCATGCTAAGTCAATAATATTGAACCACACTCCAGACTAGAACAATATAGTTACAGAAAATAACATCTTACGCATGAGCAATGAAATATTTAAGTTTTAAAGGCGTCTCTTTAACAATCATCAACGACATGATTTATAAAAATGTGGAACAGCGTACCTTTAAAAAGTACTAACAAATCATTTTTTGCATTTAGATTGGAAAGGAAACAATAACCTATAATTTTGTGTTACAATTTCTATACAGAGTTTTGTTTGCTTCCAGTCTACTTGTCCTTTAATTCTTTTTGAAACTTCGAAATCCCATCACCACTCAATATTTTTTAGTGAAAGGTAAATGTTCCGAAGTTAGGAACTAAAGTTATACAACTTTGCCGGTAGGGTACTTTCTAGCCTCCCCTAAACCTCGTTGTCTACACCTCAGCAAAATATGTTAATCCTGAAGCTAATTAAATTTACCGTTTTCATAAAAAATATTAAAAATATCAGAAGTGCATTTTGAGGTGCATGGAAACCGTATCAGCTGTTTGTTTGCGAATAATTATCTGAGAACAGTGAGACCAATTAAATCATTGTCTTATTATTGTGGTAAGGTGAAGCAAGTTATATACGATCGGCAACGCAGAATTTAAGTTGTATATATTATATGCTATAAAATTGAACGATTTGTAGTTGCAAAGAGAAAGCATACTGGATTCTTACCACGGATGATGAAACATTTTTCCCAGATATCCTAATTGATACCCGAATTTATTCAACGCAAGGTCAAATGAAACAATTGGGCATTACTTGTGAAATATATGTTAGTTCACCTGTTTTCAAATCATGATATGAAACTATCATAATAATATTGGCCCCCAAATTGTAATTTTAGCACTGCGCCGTATTGAAGATAAACCAACATTCATTTATTGGACCTAACACCACGCTAAGCGGTAAATTCGTTAGAAAAGTTAATTAAAAACAAGAGAAAACGTTATCTTCGGCTGCGCCGAAGCTATAATACCCTTCACAGGTGCATTTCTTTTAGTAACCACTATATGTATGACTACATTTGAAAACGTGACTTGCCAACGGTTTGCATCCAACGGAAAGCATTTTGCCAGTTCTTTCTAGCCAGGTTCTTTGCTATAAACAATCTTCTATTCGAAATAAGGTTAGTTATTGAGGTAAATAGATCTTTCAGACAGCTGATTGATTATTCACATTAAATTATTGGAAAACAAAACAAATTATAATATTTATAGAAATTAGAAAATATATAACATATAATAATATTTATTATTCTATAATACTTTTTTATATGATATATAAATTACAATAATTACATCTATGACTTACATTTTATATTATAATACAAACTTAAATTTAATAATATTGAATCTAACATATATCTATATATATAATATATCTATTTTCTAAAGCTTAAAAATATTCCGTCATGGTCACTATATGGTGTTTCATATGTGATACATGAGGTCATTGCAGAATCCATGTTTGTCCATACCCAATCTATTGCTGTTTCCTGTTTTGTTGTGGCGACCTTAGCCAATGAAGATTGAAGTCCTAACTGTTGCAATCGAGCCTCCAAATCATCAGCTGTTAGGCGACATATGTTAAAGTCACCAAGGACTACTGACGGTCCATTATACTGTTCAGTTATCTGACGGATATTATTTTCCACTTGGTTTCTAAATTCCGGAAGTCTATTGAGGGGGTTCCTGTACACAAGTGATAAGGAAACTGTTGAATTGTTTACGTTTATCTTTTCTTGAAAATGATCCTTCTGATAGACCTGGGCACCTATCTTGCTTGTAGTGAATTATAAGGCCGTTGGCAGGGCGTCGTCGGGATGATCTTGTTTCTCCATCAAGGCGTGCAATAACACTGTAGCCTAGGGTGTCCGTTATTTCCCAAATTGATTTTTGACTCTGCCCTAAAAAAAATTATGAAACTCATATGAGCTCTTAATATTGATAATAACCTGTGCCGCAAAGAAGATTCATTTCCCGTTTAAATAACATGGAGTTTTCGTACTTTTTGCTATTAATTTTTTCTTTGCGAAGCCAGTTGATATAATGCTGCGGCATCGAATTATTTTTGTAGGAAATTGAACGTTCTACAAAAAATTTCTCTGAAGTTTTGCAAAAAAATCACTAGCGTCAAAGTTCAACTAAAAATAATTTTTTTTTTTTCGAATAAAAATGTATTATTGTTTACATAAAAATTTATTGTTTTTTGCCGAAATTATCTTATTTTAATAAGATAATTAATAAGATTTCACTATAACTATCATGAAGAAACGAAATTTGTGGCTACGCATACATACGTTCTATGGTTATTTGCTCATTTCTCTTGTATTGGAATGATCGGACCACGCTCATGATTGGTGTCCAATCTGCATTGCGACTGTGAGGCTGCTTGGAACGTGCAAAGCTTCCAACTCTTGATTCTGCGAATTTTAATCATAGTCGCACCACTGAACTTTCAGATCTATGTGATTCGGAATCAACCTGCATTAGTTCCCCCGTAGCACCATTGACGAGACCATCACTTATGCTTATGTTGACTGTCACCATATATTTGATCAAAGTCTTGAGCTGCAATGTATAAAGCATTTCTTGTGTTTCCGATGGCTTAAAAGACTTCACAGCTTCTAAAATGTTTGCCCCGCAGCGTTCTGTTAGGGAACTTGACTTAATTGTATCCTTCGCAGTCGAAATGAACTCCTCGGTCATCGTGTTTGCCAGTTTAGTTAAATTTAAATCATTTGCTCCAGCATTTGAATAAAATAGATGGATGGCTTCGTTCGGTATCTCATTAGCTTTTGATTAATTGGATGTCAGCGTGTGTCATATTTCCATCTGACATGTTATTTAAAGCGATGGCAAATTCTTGATCTTCACACTGGCGCATTATTTCAGTGAGCTCAAAGTACCGAAATTGATCCCAAAGCGGCGTTCCTGTAATTGTACTGTAATGATCATTCCTATTCGGCGCAAATATCCATCGATCTCCTACTGGCGGCAGCTGCTTTAAGTCACCAAACACGATAATTGGTATGCCTCCAAAGTAAGCGGTGCTCCTGAAAATTTGCTTTAGCCTGCAATCTAAATATGCAAACATCTTTGCTCCAACCATTGAAATTTCGTCAATTATAATAAGCCTAATATCTATGAGATTGGCATGAATTGTGTTTAATGTGTCACTATTAAGTGGCCGAAGATCGCCGGAAGACTGGTTGACGGGGAGTGAAAAAACCGAATGAAGGATTAGGCCCCCAATTCCAAATGCTGCTTTGCCAGTAGGTGCGCAGAGTAACACCTTGGCTGTTTCGGGGTTGGTTCCTGGTACACTATTAGCTCGCAATGTCAACGATTGATATATAGTTGTTATAAGCCGACTCTTGCCCACTCCAGCACCGCCTCCGACATATTCGAAGAAGATTTCCCTTTTACTGACATTGTGCATTACAAGAGCAAAATATTCCCTCTGTTTGCTGTTAAGTGACTGCACCATTGCCAGTAAATGGTCTTCTAATATTAGAGGTGGAGGTTAATTAATCGAACCGCCTCTTCCTCTTCCTCTGTATTGTTGTGCTCTTGAAAAACATTAATGTCTCCTGTTTGCTCTGGAACGGCTAGAGCTCTAAATTCGGGATCTAAAAGTTGTGAGGCAGCTCGATCATCAGCTGTTTCTTCCGCTGTGACATGAAGGTTTTCCAAAATCCGTTCTAGTTCGTTCGATGAAAATTTGTCATATTTGAGCTTATTCAGCTCAATTTGCTCCTTGTGTGAATTGCAAATACTCTCGACGTCATTATTTAATAAGTCTGTTTCCTCATTTCTCTATGGGTGAAACATCATGGCGGTTTCTCTGAAGAAATCGGCTCTTGAACTTTCAACGCTAAAACGTTTCCAACGCAGAATAAGGGCTTGCTTCCTTTTCCTTAGAAATCCTGATCCATCCGAAGTGCAGCTGTCGTGTCATCCTCGTTCTCTACTTCGTTGTATTCTTCGTTATTATCAGAAACATTTCTGCTTGTTTTGCAAAATCTGAACCATGCTGCAAAATCTGCTAATCATAGTTCTTCCAATTGATCGGGCCTTTGAGAGTAGTGCTACAGCACACTCGGCACATATATGTCCGTAGAGTCCTCCTGTAAAGCATTCAATTCAAGTCGGGGCTTTATCATCCTTACTCGGTTGTTTGGATGTGATGTATTTATAAATATTTCCCCATTACTGGCTTCTGATAGATGCAGTCCCAAAATATAATATTATAAGCTGCTTCTTGAGCCGATATTTCCGATCCATTTACAAATTTGTTTCCGATGTGCTGCAGTTTTCTTTTAATGGAGAAATTCCCTGCATTTATTTCCTCCATGGCTTGTCTCAATAATGTTGATACTCCTTTATTGGATTTATTTATATAATTAATGATATAGCTGCAGCAAGCGTATGCGTCCAGAATGAATTGAATATCCATATTTGCTCTATGCAATTTAAGGATATTTTTATTATAGGCATTTAGAAGCCTGTCTGAAAATTTTCTCTTTAGGAAAATGTGTGGCTTTTTACAGATGAGCGAAGAGCAAGCTTGTAACCTTCATAGTCAGTGTTGATTCGCACATCCGCCAAAAAATTTTCGAAGCAGTTCAACCGTATTATTTCTTCCTCTGGGAGATCCGTTAGAGTTAATAGTTCCTGTATTTTTTGGAATTGAGCTTTGTGTTGCTCAATACCTTAATCATTCTCCAGAGGGAAAAGTATTTCTGTCCGTGGCATCGGCGGATATGGCATGTTGAATCGGCACACTTGTTTTCCATTTAGGTCTCTTAGGCAAGCTCGACCATGTCTGTGTTTTTGATACTGAATGAATTTCAGTAAGTCCAAATCATCCCCATCGGTTGTGATGTGTCGATCGATGAATGTTTCAACATCATTTGTGTTGGTGATTCCATCACTTTCCAATTGTGGTGCGTTACTTAGCCAGTACATGCCATGACAATGTGGTGATCCCCTCTGCTGGAATTCAATTCTGTAGTAGTAACGGACTACTAAATTCTCTCCAAATAGTCCGTTTTGTGATAATTTTAGCATTTGGCGGAATCGATTATCGAAATACCTGGAACATATAACTGGATCTGTCCTTATCAGTCTCGCCTTTTCAGAGCTTGATAGAGCAGTAGCTTCCTCTTCCGAAATGTCTACTTAATCCACCAGTTTCTTCAATATGACTAACAACTCAGGCCATTTTGTTTCTGCAGCAGACATTGTGATAAAAAATGTTGGCAAATCAAACTGGCGGATCATGGCTAAAACTTTCTTCTTTTCTGCCTCACAATGTGCAGTTGAGGATCGATAGCCTTCATCACGCTGGATAAGGTTGCTGACAAAATTTTCATCCCTCACATTTGCAGCAGTTATATTCCTCGATCCAGACTTTTTACGCAGGCAAATGGAAATTGCATTTTTAATGCGCTCCAACTCGTAGAACTTATAAATATACAGGAGCACGTCCACGCGCACACAACGCCGATCATAGCGTCGAATTTCAGAACGTGCAATTTTACTATAAGTTGTTGTAGTTGTCCTCTTTTTTCCGCAGTAAATCGTTGGATACGACAATTCCTGAGCATCGTCGTCGGTTGTAACGTCCCTTGGGCATCTACCTTGTCCTGCTGCCATTGCAACCCCTTCAATGGATCGATTTTTAACGGGTTCATTGTCCATTAAAGTCTCCTGACCACCTGGATTTAAATCCTCTTCCATTTCAAGCGGTACATTTTTCTGACGGGCATTAAGAAGGTCTCTTACTTCTGCCTCATCTGCAGGAACCGCAATAAATGGCACAGTTTACTCGTTTCCAGCATTTGCCAGCCAATCACTTGACATTTGGATATTATGCTTGACGTAGAGCTCTGTACCCAGCAGATAGTTTAGTGCCTCCAATATTTTTGCTGGTCGCACTGTCTCTGTCATAAAATTTTGTTCATATTCCAATCGACGTTTCAAGTGCACTTGAATAATATGGCTGTTATCAAATCTTCGTGGAAGCATGGTGATTGTCTCTACAACTGAAATGGGGATATTCACCATTGCTCCACAAATAGCACATTGTCGTTCATATCCTAAGGAGATGATGCGCATAAATGGGATCCTCGGTGATATCAGTCTTTCTTCTAGACACGTTAAATCCTGAAGGCATTCCGGAATATCAGGAAACTCCAATCCTTCCGATAGGCAGATATTTGGTATCTTGCCCTTCCTAACAATACGATAGCATGTGTTGCAAAAGTTGTACCTTTGGTGCGAAGACGGAAATTTTGATAATAGATAAAACACTTTTCTAGCATCTTCTGAGCGCGCAAATTTTGTTGAAGCCTGACATTTTTCTAGTTTTTTCATTTGATAAGGGAACCAAGTGCCACCAGACGCATATTTCAGTGGGTCCTTTCTTTATCAACAATGCGTGCATATCAAAGATATTGGCAGCTCGACGTTGAAGTTCTTGTTCTTCTAGCTGTGCATCAGGAGAAAGTTCACGACGTCTTCTTATATTCCTCCTGGTTTGCCTCTCACTTTCTAACTGACGATTTGCGGGATCCGATCTATGCAATTGTACTCTTTCCAACGTTGATTCCTGCTCGTTTGCTAGTTGTTGCCTGATTTGCCGGCGGGTCATTATTCTTTGAGAAGAATTTAAAATTTGCTCACGACGTCTTCTTATTGGATCTTCTCGACGACTTCTCCTCAATGCTGCATCTCGTTGCCTCTCTTCTTCTCTTATTATTGCATTTTGGCGCCGTACAGAACGTTTCATTGTGTCTCGCTCCTGCTCCGCTGCTCTATATTCCGGATCCAAGCGCCTGTTTGAATGACCCATTGTGTTGCGCTCCTGCTCCGCTGCTCTATATTCCGGATTGGTTCTCCTATTTAAATGTTCCGCGGTGTTGCGTTCCTGCTCCGCTGCTCTATATTCTGGATTCAAACGTCTATTTGAATGACCTACTGTATTACGCTGCTGCTCTGTGAAGTAGGTTCTGTCGTCTAGTGGAACATGCAGAACTATCACGAGTTCTCTCCTTATTGCGGTACTTCAAATTTCAGCTGCTTAATTCTGCAATATAGTCAGCGTTCCTATGCCTATTATTTTCCAAATTTTGACTATATTGTCGTCGGCTTCGATTCAGAGCATTGCGACGTCTTTGTTCCTGCGATTGCCTAGATACTCTTGGCATTTTCAAAAATTATTAAAAAATATTATACAAATAAAAAATATACTAAAATATTAATAAATTAAGTAATAATAATATAATTAAAAGTATGCGTATTATTTAAAAAAGGATTTTTTCGTTGATTTTGAAACTTATTTGCGTTGTTGAAAGTTTAAGCTGCACGCGTAAACTGAAGTGATCCGATGCGTTGGGTCCTATTTATTGAATATTTTAGAGCCCGACTTCACATCTGTAAACTCTTTTGCCCTTCTTGGTATCATCAAGCAACTTTCGTAGGAATACTAATGTATTAATTACAGAAAGTGCATTGTAGAGGTTCTTTTTTACCTAGGTTATACTTTCTACCTAACTTGCAAACTATGTTTACTTCCTACCTACTCTTCTACCTAGGTTTTGTTTTGTACCTACCCATCAGTTAATTAGGGTTTTAAAACTGAATAATTATCTTTAGATAGTTCTCTATTATTATTAATAAATAATAATATATCTTGAATAATTAGATATTTATTTATTTTATGGGTAATTAAATAATATTTTTGCTCCTTACTCTTATGTATATATTCTTAACATAATTTTCTACTTTACAAATTTATTTAGATCGATCAGTTTGTACGGCAACTATGTGATACAGTAGTCAGATCTGAAAAATTTCTTAGGATATTTTATTGTTACCGTGGCCAATAATCCATGCCAAATTTGATCAAGTAATTTTAGTTGAAATATTAAGGCGTTAACTACAAAAGGGGCATTATCGAGGTTTTTTTACCTAGGTTATGTACCTACCTACGTTTCGAACTATTTATTTCCTACCTATTATTCTACCTAGATTTGGTTTGTACCTATCCATCAGTTAATTAGGGTTTCAAAACTGAATAATTATCTTTAGATAGTTCTCTATTATTATTAATAAATAATAATATATCTTGAATAATTAGGGATTTGTTTATTTTATGGTTAATTAAATAATATTTTTGCTCCTTACTCTTATGTATCTATTCTTAACACATTTTTCAACTTATTGTCCCAATTAGCTACATGTCACACCTTACTTTTGACACAAGCAAAACAGTTTTTGGCAGATATAAGATAATTTTTATTGAAAGCTCAAATTGGACAGTATAAATAATTAATTAATCTGATTTGTTTATAATATATTATTTGTAAAGTGGTTAAATCTGACAGCTGTATGCTATAGTGGTCCGATCTTAACAATTCGTTCGAAGATTGAAGTCACATCTTAAGCAATAATCCATACTAAAAACTTCCATACAAAAATTTATTTTGATCGGTCAGTTTCTATGATAGCTGTTTAATATAGTGGTCTGATATGAACAATTCGTTCGAAAATTGTAGCGATATCTTGGACAATCATCATCCATGCCATATTTCGTGAAGATAACTTGTCATAAACAATTTTTTTCATATAAGAACTTTATTTAGATTGTCAGTTTGTATGGCAGCTATATGCCATTGAGAGAAATCAATGCCGGATTTCGTGAAGATATTTTATCTAATGAACAATTTTTCCATGCAAGAACTTGATTCCGATCGTTCAGTTTGTATGGCAGATATATGCTATAGTGATCCGATCTGAACAATTTCTTCGGTGATTGCATTACTTCTTCTAGCAAAAACTCATGCCAAATATTGTGAACATACCTCGTCAAATGAAAAAGTTTTCCATACAAACACTTGATTCCGATTGTTCAGTTTACATGGCAGCTATATGCTATAGTGATCCGATATCGGCGGTTCCGATAAATGAGCAGCTTCTTGGGGAGAAAAAGAAGTGTTCAAAATTTCAGATCGATATCTCAAAAACTGAGGGACTAGTTCGCGTATATACAGACGGACATGGCTAAATCAACTCAGCTCGTCACGGTGATCATTTAGGTATATATATACTTTATATGGTCTCCGACGTTTCCTTCTGGGTGTTACAAACTTCGTGGCAAAATTAATATACCCATTCAGGGTATAACAAGTAAGGAAGGCAGAAGAATGAAAGGGTTGATTACATTAAATTTTCACATTGCTTAAGTATACCTGAGAACTTATTTTCAAGCAATTTGATACATATGTATATATAATATATAATATATATAAACATATATATGAAGTAAAGTCAATCGTATGTTTCAAAATCCTGCATGTCAGTTATATGAGGTCTAAGGGAAGTTTTCGACCAATTTATCCATTGTAGGCTTAGACTGTTATTAGAAAAGAAAAGCACTATCAAATTCATTAAAATAAATAACTTCCTCATTCGCCAATAGATGCGAGGTTTTTATCCTGTACAACATATTTCATTACGGAAGGGCATCTATGGCTTAAATTTTTTTTAAAAAGTGAACGCGGCCTCGCTCTCTAATAAGTTTACTTTACATATCTCCTAAACCACTCAAGCTATATTAACTAAATTTTCTAAGGGAAATTTTTTTTCGCATCCCTATTCACCCTGTGCAAATCGCTGAATTGGAATTATAACCCCGCTAACTTCCCATACAACGATTTTTTTGAAAACTACTAAAAATGCGATAAATCTATATATTAATGGTCTCAATAATTAATAATTAATTATAAAGTGATCATTAATTAATATAGAATAAAACTAAATCACCGAGTGTGTTTCTAAGCGCAAATTTCGAGAACAGCTGAGCCGTTTCCGCTAAATCTTTATTTTTAGAATATTGCTTAAAGTACGAAGATGGTCTTTCTGAAAAAGCTCAAAAACAACACTTTTCTATACTCCTATACCTATAAGCAATTCGTAATATTATATATGTATATAAAAGAGAGTCGATTAGCCGATTTGGCTTTAAATTGGTAAGGAGATAGCATTGAATCGTCTATTTTAAATCATTCGCTACTGTTGTTAATGTGAATGAAAACGTAAATTATCTAGATATACTCGGAATGACATCACATAATCTTCGGTTGAAAATTATTCAGAGCTATTTCAATTCACCTTAATTATTCAAGAAATATTATTGTAGCAACTATTTTGACTGGAAAATTTAATGGAGATGTGGTCCTCTTGCCACGTTTTCCAATGATAAGAACGTACGTATTAATTGAATTTGAAAATGTTTATAATTAAAAATTATAAATATTATTGTTAAAAATTAAGAATGAGGAACCTCTTTCATTATTTTAAATGTTATCTGCTAACAACTTTGAAAATTACTCATTTGTTGCAGACTTGAATATAAAATTAATTAAATAAAAAAATCAACATATTATATTATATTTTATGTTTATTTGTGTTTAATAACAAATCGAAGGAAATTAGTATCTATCATTTTCAACATTGGAAGTGATCCGCTTGGTTATTCTTACATTGGAATTAACGTTTTCGTTTTATTTCATAAAACAATTTTACTGTATTGAATAGTTTGTAATTAATGTATACCTTAGCCACAACAACGGGTGGACGAGGTCCTCTAGTATATTATAAAAATTCGGAGGGAATCTTTTTCTGATAAAAGTATGCCCATATATCAAAAATGGGTTGAATCGGATCAATACTTAGGCCCCATATAGATATTCGAACCTCTGGCTGGCTTTATATCGCATATATCGACAAATATATGAGTTTACTTAATAAAATTGAGAAATGAATAAGCCCGGCTTAAAACTCGCCCTAGGCCCCATACAACTAATATCAGGCTTTTCAAATTCATAGTTGATTTTACTGATTATACAATGGTTGTGGTGTGTGTGGTACCATTATGAGCGTATTTTTCTGGTAATAATATGTAGTAATGCCAAAAATAGGTAAGTCGGGTCAATACCTCCTTTATTTCCCACGTACCAAATATAAGATTTTCAGACTTCTGGTTGGCTTTCTACCGTATATATTAGTGAATATACAAGACATCTTGGCAAAATTATCTGAAATTGGATATAATATAGTTTAATGCCGAAAATGCGTGTCTTAGTTCCCAAACGTATTTTTTTCTTTTTACTCTTGATGATCCTTTCAGAAATTCTGCTTTCCCTGGGACTGCCGGAAATGATGTCATAGTGATCGAGTTTTAAAAACTTTTCTTTAAAAATTTTATTAGATCTTTATCAAATATGTGTCTTTAGAATATTAAAATTACTAAAAATTTGAATAAACTATTAATTTTTTTATATGAAAAAAAAAATTTTGAAAATAGGACGTTCTTTGCTCGTTAAACCTAAGATATGCTTAATATTTCACAATTATTTCAATATCTGCTCTATACCTTACAACTGAAAGAAACATGAGATATTTTTTGTGAAATTAGTATTTTTAATATAATAAATCTCTGCGATTATCAATAATAAATTCTGTTAATTTCGATATATTTAACTATCCTCTTCCTCTATGCTTGTCCGCAAAAGTGTAAAAAACTGGTAAGAAGTGGTACAGAGCTGTTAAAATATAGTATAAGTAAATAAATTGGCTTATTTCAGTGTTTAATCGTATGTCTTACCGACTTAAAACTATCCATTGAGATCTCAAAGAATTTAAAAGCCGTCAAGTGGGCATAACGCTGAGCACGTGCTATGGGCAACACCAGCATGCGCATATACTTGTAATTCGCATCGTACCAGGGATGATTGTAGAACGCATCACTTATGCCAGTGCTCTTTGGTTTCAATGAAATGTTTTATATTTTAAATACAAATTTCAAAACTACAATTTTTACTTTTTTTTCAAATTACCAAATCTTTCAGATTATTGCCGAAATAGGAGACGAAGTAGACCTGCGCTATAGTTGAAACAAGAAATCCGATAAATTTAATAACGCTCACAGCATCGGAGCCCAAAACTATTTGAAGACCAATGAGGCATATTACCAAACATGAGCCCACATAGTTGAGAAGTGTGGCCAAGCTGAAAGTGCTATCGATTCGCTCAGCATAACTGAAAGAATATAAACGTATTAAGTACTAACTTATCAAGAACTCCCTTTGAAGAACTTTCGACTAGAGTTCTTCAATTTTTTCAAATTTTTTTGCAGGGTCCCAGCTAAAGCTGCGAATGGACTTAGATAAATCTATAGGTTCGTCGGTCCGTGAAAAAACTTAAAGCTTTTTTAAAGACGAAATAATCAATTTGATGTACTTAAAGATACTTCTGTAAATGTCGAAAATATGTGCGAAATGTTAAGAGGGTACCTTGAATATTTTTTTTTCACGATTATCTTTGAAAACTTACTCCAATATCTCATTGTGATATTTCAGTAATGGGCCCAGCACTTTTATATCAGCATCCGTACCAGTTGGTTGAAAGTTCTCAATTTTATAGATTAAATATCCGAAATGCATATTAGCCAGTTGTACCATGGAGATGAGCAACAAATCGCCACTCAAAAATAGCAGTGACATATAAAATCCGCCACAGCATTGTAAGAAATATGAAACGGCATAAGCAAACGGTTGATTTACATCGTAGTAATAGCCCATCATGAAGGGTAACGTGTAGTCATAAACTTCATTTTTATCGTTGCGCCATGTATAACGAAGTAACGATGACACCATTGGATGAAGAAGAAACATTGATGTTATACTTAAATGCCACATGGATAGATATTTATTAGATGCAGTTATTGTTTTGAAGTATGGCACTAATTGAAAAGCCACGCGCTCTTCCTCCGTTTTTGGATGTTTGGAAATTAAACCCTTAAGTATAGATTCGATTTCTCGTCGAAAACAGACGATTGTACCGCCCTTCATCAGTGCATTCAGCACAAATCCCCAAAACAATATAAACTCAGTTATATCTAGTGAAGTCTCCAACTCTTCATAGATAACGAAAAGCATCATGCTTAGAAAATTGTATGAAACAAAAACGCAAAATATGCCGAGTAATGGTCTTTGCAGTTTGCTTCTCGGCTCATTCGGTGTCCATTTGAAAAGTTTTGCGCCCATAAATTTTATTAGTAATAATGGTATATTTACAAAATCCGATACCGTTGGTGCGTATTCACTGAATGACGGCATCATCGTGAGTAAAACTAACTGAAACTTTTACGCAGAACTGCTGAAAGGATATGTCGGTATTGGCTTTTATATCATAGATGAAGCAGATACGAAGAAAAGGGCGTCAGTTGAAGTGGGTGCGATCTATAAAACTAGATCGCAAGACTTTGAAGTCAATGGCATTATCCAGCCAATATACGACTTTCATGACAAGCACTCTTAACTTTGGCTCACAAGTTCTCATGCTAAGTCAATAATATTGAACCACACTCCAGATTAGAACAATATAGTTACAGAAAATAACATCTAATGCATGAGCAATGAAATATTTAAGTTTTAAAGGCGTCTCTTTACCAATCATCAACGACATGATTTATAAAAATGTGGAACATCGTATCTTTGAAAAGTACTAACAAATCAATTTTTGCATGTAGATTGAAAAGGAAACAATAACAACTTCTCTACAGAGTTTTATTTGCTTCCAGTCCACTTGCCTTTTAATTTTTTTTGAAACTTTCGAAATCCCATCACCACTCAATATTTTTTAGAGAAAGGTAAATGTTCCGAAGTTAGGAACTAAAGTTATATAACTTTGGGTACTTTCTAGCCTCCCCTAAACCTCGTTGTCTACACCTCTGCAAAATAATCATGAAGCTAATTAAATTTACCGTTTTCATAAAAAATATTAAAAATATCAGAAGTGCATTTTGAGGTGCATGGAAACCGTATCAGCTGTTTGTTTGCGAATAATTATCTGAGAACAGTGAGACCAATTAAATCATTGTCTTATTATTGTGGTAAGGTGAAGCAAGTTATATACGATCTGCAACGCAGAATTTAAGTTTTATATATTATATGCTATAAAATTAACCGATTTGTAGTTACAAAGAGAAAGCATACTGGATATCTCTTTCTATATTTTTACCACGGATGATGAAAATTTTTTGTCAGATATCCTAATTGATACCCGAGTTTATTCCACACAAGGTCAAATGAAACGATTGTTCATTACATGTCAAAAAGGAAATACTTCTGTGTTAGTTCACCTGTTTTCAAATCATGATATGAAACTATCATAGGCCATTTGGCCCCCAAATTGTATTTTTAGCACTGCGCCGTATTGAAGATAAACCAACATTCATTTATTGGACACCTAACACCACGCTAAGCGGTAAAATCGTTAGAAAAGTTAATTAAAAACAAGTAAGGAAGGCAGAAGAATGAAAGGGCTGATTGCATTAAATTTTCACATTGCTTAAGTATACCTGAGAACTTATTTTCAAGCAATTTGATACATATGTATATATATAATATATATAAACATATATATGAAGTAAAGTCAATCGTATGTTTCAAAATCCTGCATGTCAGTTATATGAGGTCTAAGGGAAGTTTTCGCCCGATTTATCCATTGTAGGCTTACACTGTTATTAGAAAAGATAAGCACTATCAAATTCATTAAAATAAATAACTTCCTCATTCGCCAATAGAGGCGAGGTTGTTATCCTGTACAACATATTTCATTACGGAAGGGCATCTATGGCTTAAATTTTTTTTTAAAAGTGAACGCGGCCTCGCTCTCTAATAAGTTTACTTAACATATCTCCTAAGCCACTCAAGCTATATTTACTAAATTTTCTAAGGGAAATTTTTTTTCGCATCCCTATTCACCCTGTGCAAATCGCTGAATTGGAATTATAACCCCATACAATACAACGATTTTTTTGAAAACTACTAAAAATGCGATAAATCTATATATTAATGGTCTCAATAATTAATAATTAATTATAAAGTGATCATTAATTAATATAGAATAAAACTAAATCACTGAGTGTGTTTCTAAGCGCAAATTTCGAGAACAGCTGAGCCGATTCCGCTAAATCTTTATTTTTAGAATATTGCTTAAAGTACGAAGATGGTCTTTCTGAAAAAGCCCAAAAACAACACTTTTCTATACTCCTATACCTATAAGCAATTCGTAATATTATATATGTATATAAAAGAGAGTCGATTAGCCGATTTGGCTTTAAATTGGTAAGGAGATAGCATTGAATCGTCTATTTTAAATCATTCGCTACTGTTGTTAATGTGAATGAAAACGTAAATTATCTAGATATACTCGGAATGACATCACATAATCTTCGGTTGAAAATTATTCAGAGCTATTTCAATTCACCTTAATTATTCAAGAAATATTATTGTAGCAACTATTTTGACTGGAAAATTTAATGGAGATGAGGTCCTCTTGCCACGTTTTCCAATGATAAGAACGTACGTATTAATTGAATTTGAAAATGTTTATAATTAAAAATTATAAATATTATTGTTAAAAATTAAGAATGAGGAACCTCTTTCATTATTTTAAATGTTATCTGCTAACAACTTTGAAAATTACTCATTTGTTGCAGACTTGAATATAAAATTAATTAAATAAAAAAATCAACATATTATATTATATTTTATGTTTATTTGTGTTTAATAACAAATCGAAGGAAATTAGTATCTATCATTTTCAACATTGGAAGTGATCCGCTTGGTTATTCTTACATTGGAATTAACGTTTTCGTTTTATTTCATAAATACAATTTTACTGTATTGAATAGTTTGTAATTAATGTATACCTTAGCCACAACAACGATTGGACGAGGTCCTCTAGTATATTATAAAAATTCGGGGGGAATCTTTTTCTGATAAAAGTATGCCCATATATCAAAAATGGGTTGAATCGGATCAATACTTAGGCCCCATATAGATATGCGAACCTCTGGCTGGCTTTATATCGCATATATCGACAAATATATGAGTTTACTTAATAAAATTGAGAAATGAATAAGCCCGGCTTAAAACTCGCCCTAGGCCCCATACAACTAATATCAGGCTTTTCAAATATCAAGTTGATTTTACTGATTATACAATGGTTTTGGTGTGTGTGTTTCCATTATGAAACTCCGAGAGCGTATTTTTCTGTTAATAATATGTAGTAATGCCAAAAATAGGTAAGTCGGGTCAATACCTCCTTTATTTCCCACGTACCAAATATAAGATTTTCAGACTTCTGGTTGGCTTAATACCGTATATATTGGTGAATATAAAAGACATCTTAACAAAATTATCTGAACGTATGTATAATATTGGATATAATATAGTTTAATGCCGAAAATGCGTGTCTTAGTTCCAAAACGTATTTTTTTCTTTTTACTTTTGATGATCCTTTCAGAAATTCTGCTTTCCGTGGAACTGCCAGAAATGACGTCGTAGTGATCGAGTTTTAAAAACTTTTCTTTAAAAATTTTATAAGATCTTTATCAAATATGTGTCTTTATAATATTAAAATAACTAAAAATTTGAATAAACTATTAGTTTTTTTATATGAAAAAAAATTATTGAAAATAGGACGTTTTTTGCTCGTTAAGCCTAAGATATGCTTAATATTTCACAATTATTTCAATATCTGCTCTATACCTTACAACTGAAAGAAACATGAAATATTTTTTGTGAAATTAGTATTTTTAATATAATAAATCTCTGCGATTATCAATAATAAATTCCGTTAATCTTCGATATATTTAACTATCCTCTTCCTCTATGCTTGTCCGCAAAAGTGTAAAAAACTGGTAAGAAGTGGTACAGAGCTGTTAAAATATAGTATAAATAAATAAATTGGCTTATTTCAGTGTTTAATCGTATGTCTTACCGACTGAAAGCTATCCATTGAGATCTCAAAGAATTTAAAACCCGTCAAGTGGGCATAACGCTGAGCACGTGCTATGGGCAACACCAGCATGCGCATATACTTGTAATTCGCATCGTACCAGGGATGATTGTAGAACGCATCACTTATGCCAGTGCTCTTTGGTTTCAATGAAATGTTTTATATTTTAAATATAAATTTCAAAGCTACAATTTTTACTTTTTTTTTCATATTACCAAATCTTTCAGATTATTGCCGAAATAGGAGACAAAGTAGACCTGCACTATAGTTGAAACAAGAAAACCGATAAATTTAATAACGCTCACAACATCGGAGCCCAGAACTATTTGAAGACCAATGAGGCATAGTACCAAGCATGAGCCCATATAGTTGAGAAGTGTGGCCAAGCTGAAAGTGCTATCGATTCGCTCAGCATAACTGAAAGAATATAAACGTATTAAGTACTAACTTATCAAGAACTCCCTTTGAAAAACTTTAGACTAGAGTTCTTCAATTTTTTCAAATTTTTTTGCAGGGTCCCAGCTGAAGCTGCGAATTGATTTAGATACATCTATAGGTTCGTCGGCCCGTGATAAAATTTAAAGCGCTTTTAAAGACGAAAAAATCGCTTTGATGTACTTTAAGATACTTCCGTAACAGTCGAAAATATGTGCGAAATGTTAAGAGGGTATCTTGTATATATTTTTTTTCACGATTATCTTTGAAAACTTACTCCAATATCTCATTGTGATATTTCAGTAATGGGCCCAGCACTTTTATATCAGCATCCGTACCAGTTGGTTGAAAACTTTCTATTTTATAGATTAAATATCCGAAATGCATATTAGCCAGTTGTACCATTGAGATGAGCAACAAATCGCCACTCAAAAATAACAATGACGAATAAAATGCACCACAGCATTGTAAGAAATATGAAACGGCATAAGCAAACGGTTGATTTACATCGTAGTAATAGCCCATCATGAAGGGTAACGTGTAGTCATAAACTTCATTTTTATCGTCGCGCCATATATAACGAAGTAACGATGACACCATTGGATGAAGAAGAAACATTGATGTTATACTTAAATGCCACATGGTTAGATATTTGTTGGATGCAGTTATTGTTCTGAAGTATGGCACTAATTGAAAAGCCACGCGCTCTTCCTCCGTTTTTGGATGTCTGACAATTAAACCTTTGAGTATAAATTCGATTTCACGTCGAAAACAGACGATTGTACCGCCCTTCATCAGTGCATTCAGCACAAATCCCCAAAACAATATAAACTCAGTTATATCTAGTGAAGTCTCCAACTCTTCATAGATAACGAAAAGCATCATGCTTAGAAAATTGTATGAAGCAAAAACGCAAAATATGCCCAGTAATGGTATTTGAAGTTTGCTTCTCGGTTCATCTGGTGTCCATTTGAAAAGTTTTGCGCCCATAAATTTTATTAGTGATAATGGTATATTTACAAAATCCGGTACCGTTGGTGCGGGTTCACTGCTTTCGAAAGACGGCGTCATCGTGAGTACAACTAACTGAAACTTTTACGCAGAACTGCTGAAAGGATATGTCGGTATTGGCTTTTATATCATAGTTGAGTCAAATATGAAGCAAAGGGCGTCAGTTTAAGTGGGTGCGATCTATAAAACAAGACGCAAGACTTTGAAGGCATTATCCGTGATTCGGAATGGCATTATACTGCCAATATACGACTTGCATAACAAGCACTTTGGCTCATCAGCTATTGATGCTAAGTCAATAATATTGAACCACACTCCAGATTAGAACAATATAGTTACAGATCAAATAACATCTAAAGCTTGAGAAATGAAATATCTAAGTAATAAAGGCTTCTCTTTAACAGTCATCAACGACATGATTTATAAAAATGTGAAACATCGTACCTTTGAAAAGTACTAACAAATCATCTTTTGCATTTAAGTTTGAAAGTATAATTTTGCCGCGTGGGTACATTCTAGCCTCGCCCGAACCCCGTTGTCTACACCTCAGCAAAATATGTTAATCATGAAGCTAATTAAATTTACCGTTTTCATAAAAAATATTAAAAATATCAGAAGTGCATTTTGAGGTGCATGGAAACCGTATCAGCTGTTTGTTTGCGAATAATTATCTGCGAACAGTGAGACCAATTAAATCATTATCTTATTATTGTGGTAAGGTGAAGAAAGTTATATACGATCTGCAACGCAGAATTTAAGTTGTATATATTATATGCTATAAAATTGAACGATTTGTAGTTACAAAGAGAAAGCATACTGGATATCTCTTTCTATATTCTTACCACGGATGATGAAACATTTTTCCCAGATATCCTAATTGATACCCGAGTTTATTCCACGCAAGGTCAAATGAAACGAAGGGGCATTACATTAGAAATAGGAAATACTTGCGTGTTAGTTCACCTGTTTTTAAATCATGATATGAAACTATCATAGGCCTATTGTCCCTCAAGTTATATGTTTAGCAGTGCTACGTATTGAAGATAAACCAACATTCATTTATTGAACACCTAACACCACGCTAAGCGGTAAAATCGTTAGAAAAGTTATTAAAAACCAAGTAAGGAAGGCAGGGGAATGGAAGGGCTGATTGCATTAAATTTTCATTGCTTAAGTATACCTGAGGACTTATTTTCAAGTAATTTGTTAAATATGTATATATATACATATATATGGAGTAAAGTCTACCGTATGTTTCAAAATCCTGCATGTGAGTTATATGGGGCTAGGGTTAGTTTTCGCCCGATTTATCTAGTTTACGCACAAATATACACTGTTATTAGAAAATTTAGCTCTCTCAAATTCATTAAAATAGCTCTCATATCCGCCGACAGATGCGGCATAAGGTCAGCTGGTAGTTCAAAAATCATTATATTAGATATAAGGAGGCATTTTTAAATGACGTAATCGGACCACTGCCACGCCCACAAAACGCCATTAATCGGAAACCTCTTAAGTGCCATAACTAAGCTTCACAATAAGATACAAGGTTGTTATCCTGTACAACGAGTTGCATTTTGGAGGGGCATCTATGGTTCCAACATTTTTTTTAAAGTGGCCGAGGCCCCGCTCTCTAATAAGTTTACTGTGTACGTGTTCAAGCTATATTAACTAAATTCCTTAAAGGCAAATCTTTAATATTAAGGATGGTATTCAACTTGTGAAAATCGGTAAATTCGAATTATAACCCCGACTACTCCTCATATAACGGGTTTGTTAAAAACTACAAATATCGCGATGAATCTATAGATAAATGCGCCAGAGACATGAAATTTTGCACCGAGATGGTACAAGAAGGCCGGTGTCAAATTTGGACGATAGGCGTGGCACCGCCCACATTTAAGTGAAAACCCATATCTCGGGATCTACTCGACAGATTACATGCGAAAACGGAAACAAAATAAAAATCAGACAAAAACTACGTCTTCTTCCCATATAACATAATATTAAATTCCATCTGAATCTGAAACAAATCAAGAACCAATCAATGTAGCCGGATAAAACTTTGCACAATCAGTGCCTTTGAATGTGCCAACTTATGACCAGAAATTGTTCAAATCCAACCAAAATTATTCAAGCCCCCAGATACTGAATATCTTCTCTTTATTTTTATTTTTCTGTCGAAAATATCGATAAATTTCCGATATATGTTATAGAAATTCGGAAGGAATATTTTTCTGATAAAAGTATGCCTATATCAAAAATGGGTTGAATCGGATCAATACTCTCCTTAGACCCCATATAGATTTTCGTGCTTCCGGCTGGCTTTATACCGCATATATCGGCATATATGAGAGATATCGGAATAATATTGAGAGAGGATGTTTTTTTAATAACGGTGCATCTTTGTGTGGATAAACTTGGGTGATAACTTGGCCTAGATCCCATATAACTAATATCGGAATTTTCAAATATCTAGTTGACTTTATTCATTATATATTGGTTTCGGTGTGTGTGGTATCATTATGAAACTCAGAGAGCATCATTTTCTGTTAATAATATGTAGTAATCTAACCTGACCTATGTCGGTCAGTGTATGAATTATATATTTATAAAATTACTTGAAAGTACTTGTATTGTATACCTGAGTAATCTCAAAAGTTTGTGCAATCAGCGCCAGTTTTTGCCGAGTAGAGTGGTGTGTATGTGTAGGGAAGGCTTATCTCATTTAAACAACCTGTATTCAAACCGTTTAGGTTGGTCAAACTGTGTGACATGTTTTAGTGAATTTAAGTGAACAAAGTTTCTTAGAAATTATGTGGTTTAGTGCTTAATATGAATGGAATTTATTTAGACCTGGTATAAACTTAATATCTCTAATGTAAGCCTACCGATCCTCTGGTTGACGTTTTGTACAACGTCTTAATATATTAAATTGATTGAGATATGTCTTATTTAAGAACGATTTAAATACAATTTTCGCTGACGGGAAATAAACAAAAACTACAAAACTTTTTTAATCTATCACTTATTATTATGCTATACTTTATTTTTAGTAGGAATTACAGAATTCTTAACTACAAAATATCCAAATATATTTTCCACGTTTTTTTACTTTTTTACTATAATTTCAAAAGCAACTCTTAATTAGCACCGACCACTTTCGCGAAAAAAATGAAATGAGATTGCTGAAAAAATATGTGTATAAATAAAAAAGCGAATTTCACTTTAGTACAATTCAAGATCAATGCGAAAATTAAATAACTGTGGTAATTAACGTTCTGATTTTTGTCATCCTTTTACGACTACATACATACTTGTACATATGCGCAAGTATGCTCCCTGTGCAAAAAGGGCCGATTTTTTATTTATACACCCATATATTTACACACATATATTACTAGGGATAATTCCGTATATATTTTGCTTATCATATGTAGCGAGTTGCTATATAAAATAAAAAACAATTGAAGAGTAAGCAGGAAACGGAAATTAATTCAAAGAGTTATTGCTGCTAGAGATAGTGCAGAGATCATAGTAAATACTTATTAATGATTATGCAACATGTGAGTTATTGGAAAATACTATACGTATGTATTCTACACAATATATATACATATATATATATACACCAATCTCAGAATCCTGCGGTTAATGCACTCAATTTAAAGTTTCGGCGATTAAGAACGGTTTTAGAAAAACTAGAAGTAATTTTAAAATAAAAAAAAGTGTTGAACTAAATAAACTAAATATATTTTTGCAGTAATAAAGTGTAGTAAACTATTTAATAGATATAAACTTAAAAAAATATAAATAAATACCCTTTACGAATAAAAAAGTTTCCATACCGAAACATCATTTTGGTTGACCAGTTTGTATGCCAGCTATATGATATACAGGTTGGTTGAAAAGGTTCCGCGTTCGAAATACAAAAATACGGTTTTTGATACGAAATATATATTTTTACTCAATATAATCTCTCTTAACCTCAATACACTTATTATCCTCCAATAATTTTATGCCATCCCTATAATGACTTTCCGGAAGCTCTGCAAAATACCCGTCTGCGGTTGTAACAGCTGCTTTATTCGACGAAAAACGCTTTCCATGAAGGAATTGTTTCAGATTTCTGAAGAGATAGTAGCCACTGGGAGCCAAATACGGTGGATGCTCGAGCAATTCGTACTTTAATTCGTTGAATTTTGTCATTGTTAAAACATCTTTGTGAACAGGTGCATTGTCTTGTTGAAAAATTATTTTTTTTTGTGCTGCAAACCAGGTCTTTTCTCACGAGTTTTTTTATCCAGCTGATCCAAATGGCTGCAATAATATTTAGAGTTGATTGCTTTACCTTTCTTCAGATAACCAATCAACAAAATTTCTTTTGCATCCCAAAAAAACTGGATGCCATAACCTTCTTTGCTGATCCTTGTAACTTTGAAGCTGAACAACGAGCTTTAGTCAGCTGTAAACGTTCTTGTTTCAATTTAGGATCATGGTGGTAGATCCAAGTCTATTCCATAGTTATAAAACGACGCAAGAAATCGATTTTATTCTACTTAAAACGCTCCAAATTTTGCTGAGAAATTTCTTTTCGATCCAGTTTTTGTTGAATTGTTAACATGTGCGGCACTAACTTTCTAAACAGCTTTTTCATATATAATATAACTCTTAATGTAAAATATAAGTACTCGTTCGTCTGAGATGCCTATGGCATTAGCAATTTCAAGCTTAGACAAACTTGGATCTTCACTAACAATATTATGAACTTGCTCATTGATTTCTGGTGTGGTTGCTGTTTTTGGTCGTCCTTCAAGTGGATTGTCTTCAAGCCTAGTACGACTAATTTAAATTCACCAGCTCATAATTCAACGGTGCGCTTTGAAGGTGAGGACTCCTTATACACTTCTCACAATTGTTCATACATTTCCTTTGCTTTTAAACCTCTCAAAGCAAAAAATCTAATCACAGCGCGACATTAAATTTTTCCCATATTAAAAAAATACTCTGACACGTCTACTTCAAACAGCTTGTAAACAAAGAAATAATTGATTTGAGCCCAAAAAATTTGGAGTTAGTAGTGCTATTTCTTTGTGAAGATAGAAACTTTTCAACCAATTTGTAGTGATGCGATCTAAATAATTTCTTCAGAGATTACATCATTGCCTTAGGCAGTAATCCATGTCAAATTTGGTGAAGATATGTTATCAGATGAAAAAGCTTTCGATACAAGCACTTGATTCCGATCGTTCAGCTTGTATGGCAACTGTATGCTATAATGAGTAGCTTTTGTGGAGAAAAGAAGATACTTGCATATTGCGTATTTATACTTTGCATATATGTATATACTGACAGACGGACGGAATAGAATTTATAATTTATATACTCTTGCAACATGTTGCTACAGAGTATAATAGTTTTGTTCACCTAACGGTCAAAACCTAATGGCGATGGATATGTGGTTATATATATGGTATATAAATCAATAATCAGGATCACGAGACGAGTAGAACTCCGGGTGACTATCTGTCTCTCCGTCCGTGCTCCCCCTGCGGGTAGGGGTAAAAATTTACCCGCGGTAAGGCATGCCTGTCGTAAAAGGCGACTCAAAGCCAAATGCACTATGACTGTTATTTTATTTTGCACAGAAATATCAGCATAGTAAAAGATGTCAGAAATAGTGTTATAATACTCACCTTAAACTGATATTATAAACTTTAAATGAGATTCCAAATAAAAAGACATTTGAAGTTCAAGTGTCACCAGTCATTGAGTAATGGGTAGCTCAACCGGTAGTAGCTTCGGCTACACAGTCTTACCGGAGACTCAACTCTGGTACCACGGCGAGCAGAATGCCCTTGGACTTCGGTTCAATCTGCTCATTGGGTTCGGTCCTTTGGGGAGTATCGTGGTGGCTGTGGTTTAAACCTAAATGCTGGAAGTTAAAAAAAAAGTTGCACAAGCAACTGGGATCCGTACCCGAAAACAAAAGAGGTTTTAGGTCGGCCTCGAATCTTACTAACATGGTCGGTGTGCCCCTACACACTGGCCACTGATAACCAAATTAATACTTGCAAAAATCTCGTAATATTTGGGGCGCTTATCAACGCATTGTTTTGATACGTTTCATTTTTATTTCACCAAACTATTTTAAAATTCATTTTCTAACATCTGGTTCATCTAGGTAATCTGTTGTGCAGGGATTCTATGGTATATTATACTAGAATAAAATAATACAATTAGAGTCAGAATAACATTTTACAATCAGCACTAGATTTCCGATATTCTATAAATTTCTTTCTTCCACGTTTGCGTTTGTGTTGTGTAATAGTCAAATTTTAGCAGAGTAAAGTGTATTTAAGCTTAAAAACTTCAATGGTGGATGCCAACAATACTTTGAATTGAGACATTAAGCAATTTAAGGACGAAAGAACACACAAGTAAATATGTGTTTTATAGATTCCTCGTCATATTTGACTATTATAACTACTAATCTCAACTTAACCGACTACCGCGTGAAGTTAGTAAAAGCTGAAAGTCAATTTACTCAAACAATATCTACGTTTATGCGTTTGCATTATGCGATCATTGTTGATTACTGCAATACTCGTAAATAATTGATTGTTTCGAACAAGCACACGCACACAGCAGAAGCTAGCAAGAAGAGCGGCACATTGATATGCTGACAGGCAAGCGTTCAAGTTGTAAAATAAAATTATTGACCATTTGCTAAACAATAACTCTAAACATTAACAGTTAAACGGCAAGCAAGCAAAAACAAACATATGTACGCGCATATGATATACATAAGTACTTGTATATATGGTATGTATGTATTATGTTCATGACACACCCACACACATGCAATTGGCGGACGTAGTCATTGAAGCGCGCGAGGTCAAATGCACGCAGCCAACCGCCGACTCAACAGCGCTCAACTTTTACAAAATTCGCAAAATGCAGGCAAAAGTTCGCCAGCGTGAGCGCGTGTGTGCGCAACACTTTGGCGGAGTCATAAACTCAATTTAATGCAAAACGCGAAATGAAAAACAACAATTTGCCCTTGCCGCGCACGCTGAGCATATGCAAACACACACACACATACAAATACATAAAACCATACACACCTACAAATATAGTCACAGAAAATATGTGTGCGTTGCAGAGCGTCGGTGGGGCATGCAAGTGTGAAGTGCTGGAAAAATCGCAAACATTTACGAGCGCGTTCATGTTGTGACTGCAATTACAACAACAACAGTGTTGCATTTGTAAAATATACAAGCAATGATTGCAACAATGTTCTTGTATTATTGCTGGAAAATTCGTTATTTGTTGTTGTTGTTCGCTGGCTACTGTTGTTTTTTTGTTTTCGTTGTTGTTGTTGCTGTTGACATTTTTTCTTGTTGCCATGCTCTTCTGCTTATTACTGTTTTTATTTTTGTTGTTGTTGTAGATTTCATTGCGTTTGCTCTTTCTAGTTGTTATTACGATTTTCTACCCGCTGCTATTATTGTTGTTGTTTTCTTTTATTGTTTTTGTCTCTGTGGTTGTTGTTGTTATTTCTTCCTGCCGTCATGTTTTTCGACTTAGTATTGTTGTTTTTGGTTCTGTTGTTATTGTCGTTGTTGTTGTTGTTTTTGTTGTTGTTTTGATTGTTGTTATTGTTTATTCTGTGTATTGCTGTTATTGTTGGAGCTGTTAGCACGCATTGCCGGTGTAATCAATCGAAGCGGGCAATAATGTTAAATCGACTCGAGTGCGTTGATTGCACAAATACACACATACCCGCACGCCTACGCATATACATATATGTATATATATATATGGTAAATTATTTACTATATACACACATATGTATAAATAAATATCAGTTAAAAAATTATAAAAATGAAATTTGTAAATAAAAATGTTTGTCTACAAATTGGCAATTTAATGCGAGTACAACAACAACAACTATGTCTGTGCATGGCGCCTCGCAGAGGTTAAAGCCGGTCAAGCCCCATTGAAGTGAACAAAATTTTACTCGATTTCCACTTTTTTCTTGCCTGCTTTCGCCTTCAGTAAACAAATTTTCAGATTATTTTATTTTGATATGAGCGCTTTATATGTGATTGTGCTGCCGTTATATTTTATTGGCAATTTAATGTTGTAGTGGTTGTGAAAAAACCGTTAATAACTATGCTAAATCTTGCGGTCATTGAAGTGGAAAGTACTTGTAAAAGTCATCGAAATAAATATTTTTAAATTGGCAATAATTTACTTTTGTGGAAATAGTTTATTATAAAGGCTAGTGCAGGCATGACAAGTTGGGAAACATTTCTACTTTTTCAGGTAATTTTTTATCGGTCAGGAATGTATGAGTACTATGTAGAAATATTTTTGAATGTTGGCATAAAATCTGCAAAAAGCACCTTTTTTAAGTACAAGAAAATATAATTGCAAATAGTTATATTTTTCTTCTTATACATTTTAACATAAAAGCAAAAGAATGCTACAACTCGGTTAAAATTTCGTTATATATAACAGGCAAAAGCAGAAGGTAAGTAAATACTTTAGATCAAAAAGTATTTATATATTTCTAAAATATACTTCTAGAGGAAATTTTGCATCGATTACACAACATGTGCCTATTTAGACATTCGACCCACTTAGTTTGTCAAACTAACTAATAACAATACCGTATCTACGTCAACCAGCAGGACGGAAATCACTATATTAGGTTACATCGAGATCGCTTTTGTTATGTTTGTTTTAGGCTTCAGACTGGCCTAACCCGTAATATAGTTCAGAACTTATAAAATGATTAAAGTCGTAAGGCACAGAAGCTATTAAATGTAATATTCGGAACCAAATGTGAAAAGGGTCTTACTATAAGTAAAAGAACCAAGATGAGGCTAAAGTTCTTTATAGTTCAAAATGTAATAAATTTTTATTCAGCCTGCAAATCAAGTATATGAATGATCCAGCAGCGATCAGCAATACCACAATTGTTAACGTTCAAATATATTATATTCTAAGCATTCCATCTAAGTCGCCGAAAGGAAAATATTTTCAATCATCTTGGAATGGCTCAAGTCAGTGCAAAATCGTTCCCAGGAAAGACTAAACCACTTTAAACTGTGCCGATGCTTTGGATCTATCACACTACAATTCCTAAGCAGCGTTTAGTATTTAATAATTTGGAGAGCGTTATAGAAAATTTTACATCAAAGTATCCAGGTGTATTAAGCCTCAACCCTTGACTAATGTTATATATTCTTCGTATTTCAAAAAAAATCTTTTATATGTAGTTTTGCATTTTAAAGTATAACTTACATGAGATTACCATATTCTAGTTCCTCAGCAGTACCTTATTCTCTGAATTTGTGAGTTAAAAAATACCCTAACTATCTAAAAAGTTTCATTTATCTATACACAATTCATGTCTTCATTAACGTTTTAATACCGACCGCGCAATATTTTCACTTAATTTTGCTTAGATATCATACGTATTGACCGATATATACGGTATAAAGCCAACCGGGAGTTGGAATTTTGTATATAATTCTTACACATTATCTTATATAAGGTATATGGGGCTGGGGAATATTTAACCCGATTTAATACAGTTTTGGTATTACGACATATGTATTATTACCAGAAAAAGTTTGGCCAGTATAGGGTATACTAAAGTCAAGCAGAAGTATTAACCGATTCAACACATGTTTGACATACAGACATGCTATTATCAAGTAATAATTCCCTCAGAATTATATATCTCACACATTGACCAATATTTTCCGTAAAAATTCAGCCATAGGCTTCCATATATTTGGTGTCTGCGTCCTTGAAAAGTTATAGTCGGATTTCGACCACTTTTGGGCGTAAGATGAAATAGCTTAAGGGCACTATTTATATAAAATTTTATTGTGATAACTTAATTATGTTTGATTAGGATACTGTAAAGTAAAAGAACAGATGGAATTTAAAATTTTATAACATGGGAAGTCGACGTGGTTGTCATCCGATATCGACTATGAGAGTATAATAGAAATGTTTGGGTAACCTTACACTCCAAGATTTATATAATATTTGGAGTGAGCGAGGTTATTAATTGATTCACAGTGTAAAAGAAGCGCTAAAGGGGCTTCTGCTCAGTACGTTTGATTAAGTTAGCTTCAATGGTTTGAAGAACGTGTTCATTAAGCCATTTAGAGGGCGAAGCACTTTAAAACCCTTTTTAGCCCACAAGTCCTCTCGCTACTGCTATCGCGCGTATCCGTAGACAGACGGACAGACAGTCACCTGGACTTCAACTCGTCTCAACGTGCTGATCATTTATATATACAAAATAAAAATAGCAAAACACTACTGAGGTCGACTGATTTCAACAGCTGCTGCAAACAAACTGGTTGACAGATCGCGCTCATTTCTGGCACAGTAATAAAGTAAAGCCTAAGGAGAAATCATCTAAGCATCTATTCACTAGTAAGGTCTGGTTCTTCAGTTTTAACTCTAAAACATTTCCTTTTCGTCTTATGAAGAAATGTATCGTGGAACCAACATGTTTTTATGTAATATTCTGAGTTTGCTCCAGTGTATAGCTAACGTAAAAGTGTATTCACCTATAAGAAACATTTACATATATTAAACACCTTTGGTGTCAACGTTTTAAACTTAAAGCAGAAATTATACTCCTTGGTCACTACAAAGCAAGCAAACTACAATTTAAAAAAACAACAACAACTGTTAATTTCATTCAAAGTGCATAGCAGCAAAGGCCATTGAAGTTGACGTAAAAGCTCTGAAAACTTTCGCAACGCCAATAAAATCAATGGATGGACAGTCTCCGTTTCTCAACCGTAGTCGCTCTGTTATATAGAGCTGCCATTGGGTTGGCTGCTCGCAATTTTGTGGCCACATGACGATAGACTCTTTAATGTCGATGCTGATGCCGATGCCATGGCTGTTGATAGCGATGGTGACGGCCTTGGTGATGCTACTGAAAGGCGATTACTGTAAACGTCAAAGTGCAGTAATTGGAATTGAACTGAAAGCGCCAATGAAATGCTGGCAAAATGGCCAAGCAGTGGCGAGATATGGTCATGTGCAACGGACTACGTGTAACATTAGGCGTCATAATATCGACTTATGTTTAACTTAGTGATGAAGTCTGGTGAGAGCATAAATAACGGTACATAATTAAAAAAAAGAGTTCTTAATTTTGTAACAAGCAAATAATTAACATGTTTAAAACTAGTGTTTATTTCTTGTAGACTCGGCATCTTTTGAGATTATTAGAAAATAGCGTCAAATTTTTTACATTTCTACTTCTTCAACATAAGGAGCTAGAGATATGAAAGTTTGATAAAATCGAATGAAGCGACAAATCGCGTCTTCACTTATCCTCTACCGTCTCTTACTATGATATTTTCGAACTGAATGAATACTGCATAAAAAATTATACAATACCTTAAGTGATTCCTTGTTTATCAAAAAATTTTTCTTAATCGTTTGTATATTCATTTATGGCTAAAATCGGTCTAGAATTAATCCAGTAACCTTCTTTAACTGCAATGAATCTGACTCGGAACATTCGTTTTCTTGTAACGCAGGGTTGCCAATATCGATATTTTGTAGTAATAAAAAAATGAACTTCAATGTATTTGAAATATTCATAAAATAACTTAAAATCACAATCGAATGCACTTATTTATAAATAGGTAAACTATTTTTAGTAGTTGGATTTTAGTTTTGAGCTTTTACATTATAAAAATTATAACTAAAAAACTAAATGTGTGAAAAATTGTGTATACAAATAGAATAATGGCAACATTGGTGAAATGAAAACAAAAGAGAACAACTTATTTCTGCTTTGCAACTACGGACATAACTTTTGACAAATTTGGTTTGATACGGGCGGTAAGTAAGGAAGGGAGGAATGTCGGTGACTGTTTGGACACTAAAGGAAATGAAATCCTCAGCTTAATAAGCGTATACCCGTGAGTGTTCTCCTTATACAAAAGATTGATTGGTTTGGACTGGCAAGCTCAAAAACCATCAATTTATTGGATATAAGGATTCTTGTTGAAGAAGAAGTAAAATTGACACAAGATATCGGACTTAGTTCATAAGCAAAGTATGATATGTTTTGTTGTTCTGACACACTGAATTATATAATATTAAGTCTATTTACAAATTTCGAAAACTACTAACGATATAAAGGTTAACATTTTCCTCTCCATACTATTTACAGAAGATCTTTTAAGGTTTTACTTGTGGAAACGATTTTCATACTTATCATCGATCATTGGAAGCCATCCGAGCACTAAAATAATACCAAAGGTAATATTAGTAACTGTCTAATTTTGTAGGTTTGCGCTTAAATAAATATCATGGAAATTTTTATTAAAGTAGAAAATAAAATCCAGCTCATATTTACGAAGAAAAATGCAGAACTATAAATATTTATTCAAAGTAAGTACTCTGCGGTACCGGAATATGAACACTTCGGTGAACTGACTATGCGAGGAACCCATTCTATTATTCTTCAAACTAACTCTTACAATCAATTTATTTATAGCTTCATTTTATAAAATGACTTAGCATATAAAAAAAAAAAATAGTCACGGCCATTCAAATAGCCATTCTACATGTTTATTCTTACATTTTGCTTTTCACGCATTCATTGCCTTTTAATGCAAATATATGTTGAAATCATTAATCAAAATTAAATAGTAATTATTGTATTCAAATAAATATAAGTAAAAAAAGGAAAAGAATACTGAACGGAGATAAAAATCAGCGAAGAAACAATGAAAAAAAAGAAACGCTCAACACGCACGCTCATTGTGGGAGTCAAAATAGCAATTAAAAGTGACTGTGTGGCTAACTGTTCAGCGGACCGCTTACTGGACTTGACTTCGGGGGTCAAATGCTTGTGAAAACCGTGTTCTCTTATCGACCATTCGGGCTGTGTACAGAAGAAGCTGTGACGGCGTAATTGAGATCTGATGATCTATAATTAAGTCTATCGGTGAGCATTAGACATTTCTATGTATATATGTATAACTAAAGTCATGGTTAGTGTGAATAAATCTTGAACATAGAAGTATAATATATTTACGTATATAAGCTACCTCTGTAGCCTATTGAGTTTTAAGACTTTCTCACTAGCTATTTCGTGCAAGTGTAAATGATCTTGAAGCCGCTTTGAATATTGAATGACATTTGAAAAATATTCGCAATTTCTGAAGGATGAAAAGAAGTGAGTTTGCAAAAAGAGAGAAACCAAGGAAGCGAGAATAACATATTACTAAAATTAATATTTCATAAACTATTTGCTACGTATATGAAAGGCTTAAAATTTTTTTATAAATTGAATAGAAAATTAACTGTATTGCTAAAAGGCTGAAAATGTTTTACTTTTCTATACATTTTTTGAATAACTGCTGATTCACTGCTGTTTTTTGAATAAGAGAGATTCAATATTTTTAGGCAGTTTTTGAATGTAATGTGTGCTTCAGAAAAAAAAATTTCGCTGAACAATTTCCAGACCATATTAACTCAATAGTGAACACTCCAAGTTAGATCGAATACACTTTTGTTTCTACTTTATTCAGCATTCCACGGTTCATATACGCATTAACCCTTCCCTACCATGGCATTTACAGAAAATACGCACAAAATAGTTTTCTATGGTAGATGTGCTTATAACAGTACTTTACAGACTACTCGCATTAAAGTTCATTTATAATTAATTTTTAATTGCTTTCAAGTACTTATCTTTCTTAAGAAACTGTGTGACTTCAGCATAATAAATTCGTGTACGGTATTCTAAATTCAACTTATACTTGTATGCTATATGTAGCTATAGTTCCTCATTAAACCTAATAACAAAAAAACAAAATATTTAATATATTATTATTTTTCAAGTTAAATATTATTATTACAATAGTGAACGTTTCGTAAAGACTTCATCAATCTCTTTGTCAAAACTTACTGCTCAAGAACTTTTTCAAGTACTTTAAGTAGCTGAGATAGATTGTAATTGGATTTCGGTCCATAGCAATCGATTAATACTCCGTGCAGATTATAAAAGAAGAGTTTGAAGGGCTCATGTATGGCATGCACAATTCAGTCCATCGAGCATTGTACCATCAACGGCTCCATAGAAGCCATCAGCAGACTTCTTCTGAAGTTCAAATAAAACCGATTTTACAATTTATGGAATTTACCGACAAATTTAATATAATAAAACGTACAAGATACTTCAACGCAATCGGCCAAAATTGTGTTATTTATACCAAATAACTAATGTTTTAGCCTTTCTTCATCGCGCATGGTACACTAAAATTAAAAATCTATTCTACCTTATCTTAATCTTTATCTTTACTGTACTTGCTCTGGATAATTTTTTTCGATTATTTTTGACACCTTTATATAGCCTATAAACCATTGAGGTCGTATATCTCATTTTGAGGTTATGACCGCTGTATGGAAATTGCAAATACAAAGAGATTTGGAGGCCGCACTTTCCAAGTATTCTCCCTAGCTGAGTTTCTGATACACTTTTAAAATTTTTTCGTGACGTTTCTCCTAGGTCCTAAAAATGTTAAATGTATGGAAATAGACTTTCTTTATTCAGAAAATCTCCTCTATTTATCAAACCTGAGTCCATTAACATATTTTAGAGTTTGAAAGGAATACGTTTATGTGTAGTCTGAAATATTTTAGACCTAACTTTAGTAACTAAAAATATTGAAAAAGAACGCTTTATGTGCGAGAGAAAGTCTTTGTCAAACTACTAATTTGACTGGAATACAAAATTCCGACATTGTCAAACATTCATTAGAATGATATATATAAGTTAGATTACTACACTAAATGTTTGTTCGATAAGTAGTAAAATAAGACCGTGAGTCAGAAAATGTTTTCGACTGGAGTTTAAGTAATATATTTGACGAGAGCTATTTTATACAAGATTTAAATATACAATAAGTAAACTTATTCACATTTGATTTGACGGTAATTTTAGGCTGCAGCATGAATATGAATGAATAGAGAGATCTACTCTGGATTACAATAATAAAGTCAAAAGGAGATAATAGGGTTCTTCTTTTGATATTTTAAATTGGATGAAATTAAATGAAATTACTTAGGAGCTACCTTCTAATCCTAAAGAACATTTTAAGCATCAAAAAGAAAAGGTGGAAATGTTTTTATTGCTAGAATTTTTAATATGGTAAATGAATTGGGTTTTGGAATTTAATAAATGAAATGAGTCAAATGCACTCTTTTGTTAAAGAGCAAAAACATTAAATAAGCCAAATCCACTGTATACAATTTTATAGGAAGGAAAAAATCATACAAAACACATTTAAATTATTTTAGTGACAACGGTGTCAGCTGTCAGAAGTAAAAACACTTAAGTACAATTACTATATGCTAAAGGCTTTTATATATACTGCGCGTCAACAGATTAGCGGGGGCACCATTTGAAGACCCAATTTTTGTTTGAAAATTTTGGTAATGTTTTGCTTTTTAAAACAATAAAATATTATATTGAATCGTATTGCATCCTTCTATAGCTTATTTTAAGTTAATTGGTATAGGAATGTAAGAAACAAGAAAAAACGTTAACTTCAGCTGCATTGAAGCTATAATAACGTTCGCAGGTGTTTTCTTTCATAACATAATCGAGAATACAAAAATCTTTATCTTTATTTTTATCGGTCAGTTTATATGACAGCTATATGTTATAGTGGTCCGATTTTTTTGGAGATTACATAATTGTCTTAGACAATAATTCATGCCAAATTTCTTGAAGATCGAAGGTTCCGACAAATAACCAGCGTCTTGGTGAGAAAATGGCGAATGCAAATTTCTGGTAGATAGTTTAAGAACTGAAGGTCTAGTTCGCGTATATACAGACGGGCAGACAGACGGACATAACTAAATGAACTCAGCTTGTCACGCTAATCAATTTTATACATACATATATACCTTGTAGGGTCTTCGACGTTTTCTTTTGAGTAGTACAAGCTTAATAGCATACTTTCTACACCCTGTTCAGGGTATAAACAATTGTATAGGTCTAAAATTTGACATCAACCAAGCATGCATAAGGAAAACTAATCTGATGACGCGTAGTGTACCATATGTTCTTGTAAATGTAATATATGTGTAGTACTATACTTAAGTATGCTGCTGATGTTTAAGTGAGGGTGGAGAGAGCGAAGGCACGGACGAATTTTTAAACACGTGATTATATGTACGTGTATTTACATAGAATCTACCATATATACTATCTATTATATATTGCCTTAGTTCATACAAACATATTCTAAAACATGCTTAAACATATGTACTAGGCATATACATATGCTTACAAATGCGTAACCGCTATCTCAATCACCCGGCACGAAGTTCTTGCAACACATTGGGGCAGTCCCTTGACATTGAAATATACAACACTGAGGGATTACTAGTGAGCTACTACTAAGACATTTATTTCATGTAAAAATATGTGTGCATGTGTATGTTTGTTATAGAAATGTCATTTAAAAACAGTTCATTGACGTTTGCGATGCCATCAAACGCACCAACAGCAATGACAACATAATTAATTACACACGAAAATCCAAACTACACATTTTAGTGTACTTGCAACATACATATTCACACAGATGTAGAAGTTAATGAATAACATGCAACATGCAACTAATCCACGTATTTATTAAAAGATCAGCAATGAAATAGCGGCAAGAACATGTCACATTGGTAAGTGTTGCTCTAGTGTGAAGTCTATGTATGTATGTGTGCGGCTGCGGATTGTTGCGTTTATGTAATTTATAGCCATACAAATCTCCACGTACTCGTTGGGAAAACCTATTTTTAGTCTCATTTAGTCTTTATGGTGGCAAGCGGCACTTTACGCCAGTATTTATAAACAATAAATTTTCAGCAATTCTGCTTCGAGGCGCATACATTATTCCGTTAATCCTTTGGATTGAAATTTTTGATTTTTTCCGACATTCATAATGCCTTCTGATCTGTGGCATGTTGCTCTTCGGAACATGTGCACATGATTTAAAATAATTATAACTTGATTTGCATAGATAATACATACGTATATACCTATAACCATTATAGGTATTTATATATTTGCTCGAAAACAATGAAATCTCAAATAGTTCGGCTATATATTCCATCGGTGCTAGCTAAACTATGTCGCATTCTTACTTGGCACGTTCCTCATAAAACTATATCTTAACATACGATCTGAAGATCTTAATTAAGTGCTATTCATTTTGTTTATTTAATTACCAGTATATTCTCTTTTTTAAGGATGCCGAAATGTGAGCAGTGATAAAAAGTCACCAAGCCCAAGCAAAATGGAAACTGCATTTTCAATGCAATTGAGTTCAAGCACTCCAGCTTTCAGATTTTTAAGGAGATGCGCGATACTAAATCCATGATGACCTTTTGCTTGATGGTCTTATAGAATAGGTAGTACAGTAGCGCTTGGGCAGTCGGTGTCAAAACCCCAAATATGTTTTCCGAAAAAAATGTTTAAATGTAAAAGTTGAAAGCTCCTAGACCATAAGCATTTATCTATTAGCCTGTGATTATACCGCAAGCAACTACAGATCTCAAATCTTCTAACTGTACATACTTATCCTTAGTATAACTTTGTTGAATAATAAAATAAAATATACAGATTACGTAATCCAAGTACGGTTCGCAAAATAATATTTTAGGGTTTTAAAAAGCCAGTATCTATGGTCAAAGTTTTCTGGTGCTGTGCGCTTCAAAACAAAGAGCTGGTTATTCCTTACAATGAAATTTTTATAATGTCTTGGTTGTAAAATCACTTAAACCCTCAAAAGACAAGGTACGGCACAGCAGTCAATAGGGTCTGGATTACAGGGACAGATATCCTCCTTTTGACAGATATCGGAAATGCTGTAGCGGTGTAGCGAAATACTTCTCTAGCATAGCAATGTGAGCATAACTCCTACTTTAGAAAGGATAGATCTTTAATACGTTTTAGGCACGTTTAAGACGCTAGGCTGCTTTGCTAGTCTAAATTATTGACGAAAAGGCGGGAACTATTTTAGCACTACTTGAAGGATTTGATCAGCTGAATTGTGGGCAGCTCAACGCAGAATCAACTGCAAATTGATACAAGTTGTTCAAATATATACCAATTTGCACAGCTCTGACAATACTGAAATAGGTATGTAAGTAATGATTAAAAAGGGAAGAGGAGGACGAGAAAGTCTCTCTACGTCGGAAAAAGAGAGTGTAGAATAACTTGGCTAATCTGAATTTTCAACAAATACCGAAGCAGAAAAACGATTGTGGCATTAGTGGAGAAGCAACGCCAATTGCTCAGGCTGCAACTCAGTAGCAGGTTTTCAAGCGTTTCGGCATACAGCGCTTTCTACAGCTATCATTATTTTAGCCTCAAAGCCTTGAAACCCCAACTTTAGAGCCACAAATCTAAGAAAGCCGTAGAAATTTTGAATATAATCGAAATTTCGTTGATACTTTTAGTTTTCCTCCATTAAATCTATCAAAATTGCACTTTCTGAACCCTTTTTAGTTTCGGTACCACCGAATCCTTCGTGCATCCAGCATAACCTGTCAAATCGCGTGCATTGTTTACATTTCACCCGCTGACATAATAAATTTTCATAATTTATTTGTTTTTGATAAAACTGTGAAAGAAGTGGTTGAGAATCGCAGACGTATTGAAGGGCACGCCGATAGCCACAAATAGCTTTTAGAGGTAAGCAACGTTATTGCATAACAATAACGACGGTAAATACATTGGTGTCTGCACTAGAATTCTAAGTTTAAGCGGCGGCAATAAATTATAGTAGCGTTGTCATTTATTATAAGGAAATATATCATTTAAGCACATTTTTTCGCTAAATTATTAGCCGCCGCCAGTGATGCTTATGTAAGTGAGTAGGCAACTAGCTGCCGCTTTGCACAATAGAGACTTGGAAGAATAGTAAAAGAAGCGAAATGGGAAATATTTTTTGAAAAGAAGGAAACGCTACGACTAAACAATCGCACAGGAAAAAAGCACAAGCAACACTCTCTTCAATTGAAGTGGCCGTTGTAGCCGCCAACCAAATACGCCAATGATTGCTGTCACCTTATTGCCCGACTGCTGTTGCATCAGCAAAGAAAGCTAGAAGGCAAAGAAGAAGAGGAGGCGATAGCGCTCATCGCACTTACGATACCGTCATAGCATTGTGCTGTCCGTCTGTCTGTTTGCTGTGCGAGCAATAACTTTTTGGGGCCAAATTATGAAATTCGTAAAATTCGTTGCTTTTCTTTCTATTCTACTCTTTGGTTTGGTGCGGCTAGACGACCAGCTAAGTTGCGCGCCCGACTTTGTTGCCGTGTGGAGTCATCGCGGCAGATTTTACGTAACATTTGCGTTTAATAAATTATTATTTGCAATTTGTCGATTTCGGTCCGCTGTCGCCTGCGATTCGTGCCACAAATTGTAGAATCGCAAGCGATCCGAATCTGATTGTGGCACCAAACAAAGAATCTAGCTAAACGTAGAGCGCGCGCAAATTCATTTGCAATGAGACCACTAAGACAGCAAACAAAAGGTGAGCCAAGCAATAAGGAAAGACAATAGGGTGCTACATTTCTTCTGACTATCTCCTATCATAGGTATTTTTATTTATAGGAATTTTTGTCTTGAAGAACTGCGTTTCAAATAGATTGTTCAATGGAATTGATTCTTAAAAATACCGCGTAAAAGATCAACCCAGCTAGATGCACTAAAGCTCTAGGGTGGCCTATAAAGATAGCAGATAGCACTGAGATTAATAATACCTAATTGAGCGTTTAATTGATCATCTGCAGTACTTGTATAACATAGATTGCAAGGCATAAGGTGATGTCCAGAGAAACCAAGGATTGGTGCGGTCCAAGCGTTCAATCTCTGATCCCAAAAATCTTGTTTTTTGTATTTTTTTTTTCAAAGAATAGATGCTTTCTGAAGTCGCTTAGTTTTTAGACGATTAGTGATCATAAACTCGTCAGAATTTTAATGGTAAATGGTTTTGTTTTCTTCGCCAAATATATTGCGACAGCTTATCTCTGAAGATGTCCATCATCAAACTGACAAATGTTCAAAACCACCTTATGCGGACCACCCTATACAGTAAACATCTTCAATACAATGCATTCCGCGGCAGATGCACTGCATGTTGCAAGCGTTTGTGGCATCGTGAGCTCCAGTTTTTTCAGCTAAATCACTCTTCTTTGCCAGCCTCCTAAGAAAACCCGTTCTTCCTGGTGCTTTTAGCCATTTTCACAGAACGTGCAACACGCTTTATGCTGCAACAAAGCACACACTTACATACATACTTGTACATACAAAGCGCTTGCTGGCATCTCAAGCGGCAGTTCATGACCTCCACGCTGCATTGTAAGCGAGCATTGAAAATAGTACACCAACAAGTAGATAAAAAGCGAGACAGACGAAGGCAAGCGTTGCGGTGATTTCTTACATCACCGCAACAAATCTAGCTGATTACAATCGGACTTTTTGTTGTCTTCGATTTTCTGCTTAATTTATACTTTTCGTTGACGGAAATGACAATAAATATAATTGCGCCGTAAAATGCGGTGCAACAACAAATTTCGCTAACCGTTAAGTTCTCAAGGGTTAGAAGATGTGTATACAGACACATTTTCCTACGGACACATCTGCCTATATGGCTGGGAATGGATTTTTACACTGGGGCATTTTTTTTAGATAGATCAAGCAAAAAAGCTTTTATCTTGATGACAATAGAAACCGTTATCGAATGTCATGCAAATCGCAATGTGATGTTTCCGTGCTGAAAGAAATACGCTGTTGAAACCAAATACAATAAAGTTAGAGTGGGGGATCTTTTCTATTAATAGATCTTTAAGAAATCGCCTACTTTTCAAAGAAACTAATGAATATTCAAATTCAAAATGAACCGCGTTTGAGGAGGGGAATCTATCCAAATAGCCTCCCCTTTTTTTCTGTTTACAAATTGCGAGCTCAGTTGAAGTAAAAGGAGACTCTACAGTGATTGGTGAGAACTGTTGAAGAAGAGAGGGACTATCAATGTGATATAGTACAAATATTGCAAAACAACAGTGGGACTGCTGTGTAAATCAAGGATATGTAACCAAGGAACCTACATATGTATTGTAGTTGTTCCGAAAGTTGAAGAAAAAAAAAAAAACGATTTCACTATCCTCAGTAAATCATTATCAGTAAAAAAGTCTGAAAAGTGTGTGTGAAAAAACTCTGACACGGACTTAAGGAATATACTTGGTATGAATATGTGAAATGAACCATATATGACATACATATGTTAGTAGATTTTTATTGAGGTTATAAGAATAAAAATATATATGTATGTTTATATAGCCTTCATCTTACATCCATTGATGAACTTGTTAAGCTACGGTATTCTTGATAGAATTGGTACCGGTTAAAGTCGAGTGAAAACGAAAGAAGTTGCAGGAGTATAGTATACTTGGATCTAGATTTGTAATAAAATAGAGACTACAGTATATACTAAAAGAACTGTTAATTAAAGTGTCGAAACAGCTCGAAGAGTTTTAAGAGCTTGTAAACTTAGACTTAATTTTAATTTCATGGCGTCGTTTTGAAGAGTATCTAAGAGTCGGAAAACTCTTTTATTCTTTTCAGGTGATCTTCAATAATCACTGAACCCAATACATTTAAAACGTTGTTCGAAGCTGCAGCGAAAAGTGTATGTCTATCCCGATCCCTGATCTATGATGATGAAGGTATAATTCAATTCCTCCTGTAAGATCATTAAGAACTTTACAAATCATTTTTCTTACGAGTTTTTATTTTAATTTCGTTGAAGTTTGGGTAATGAAACCAACCGAAAAAGAACTCGCTGCTACTATTGACAGCTGTTAAATTATTGAACATTCAATACGAAAAGCACTGAAATTTGAAACTAATAACTGATAAATATTTCATGTCTACATTGACACTCAACTACCGATTTTTCGGCTTCATGAAGCAGTTTTTTCCTTCAAATCTCAGCTGAAGCATTAAAAGCTGGCCAGTTTAGCACAAGTCAATTATATCAGGCAATGTTCTGACCTCTTGCCATAAATGTACCTTTGGTAATACGAATAAGTATACGGGTTTCTTTGAGTCTATACAAGTATAAACGAGTAGGTGTTATGAAATGCTGACCTGATTTCCTAAATGAAAAGGCTGCCTTAGCAGGAAGAAGTTGAACTGTACGAAACTGAAAGGAAATTTTCCCAAAACCAAATATTGCCATAGCTTAGAAGTTTTCAGCAATGCAGGATTAAAAGAAGTAAGCAATATTTATTTCATTGTTGTACTAAACCAGTGGCTACATATGTACATATCTGCAGAGTATAGATACCGCTGCAAAGTTGAAGCGCTCAAGTTAACAAAGGCGTTGGTGAATTCTGCCGAAATTTAGTCGATGTGAGCCTCACTAGATTTCGTGATTTCCTGCAAGACATAAACATATGTGTACATACATATATACATAAGTACACACACTACTATCTTCTATCGTGCTCCAATTTTGTTTGTTCCAAACTGGCCTAGCAGCCGCGTCTTTTGCATCAATCTTCTCAATCTTTTGGTCGTCGGCATGTTTTGGTTTTCGCTTGGGCATAACAAATTGAACTAGTTTCTGCAGTTTCCAACTGTTGAGGTTGAGCTGTTGCATGTAGTTTTTTGTGGCACGCTCTTGTGTATATTCTGCAGATTCTGCTTTTGTTCATATTGGATTTCTTTGGCGTTTGCAATTTGCAATAGTTCAAAATATAGGGTGTTTCATACAGCTGGATTGCTTGTAGAAAAATATTTCCAATGAAAGTAATGAAGCACTTATGCTTGGGCCACTAAGTGTGCTAATAAAAAATAGCCCTAAACTCCAGTTTGTATAGTTGAAAGGGAGAATTGCGGTCGAATGAAGAACTCATCACTTGCGCATATCATTCGATAAGACAACTGCAGAACGCTGATTTAATGCTGTTAGGATTTTGGTGGGTTGACGGAGAGATCCTGTGAAGTTATGTGAGCAAGTTATTGACGAGTCCCAGCTGTTAGAAAAATGGTAGAAGCTATCTGTTCAAGTTGAAAATGACAGTTGCCATATCCGTAACGGTATTTTTTATCAGGACCACCCTATATACATACATATATACTATGAACTTGCCTTTGTTATTGCTGATTTTAGTTTTGAGCCGTTTTGTGGTCGCCATTTATTTTTATCGACCTTAAATTGCAACGCCAAACTTTCTATTCGTGCATTTGCAAATGTTTTGCTTTTAACGCGCCGTCAACATAGTGAAAATTTGTTCAGCTACAACAAGAGTCCACTCAATAACAGCAACAAATGTAAGCAAAGAACAACAAATGCAAAAGTCCAAAAAAGTATATTGAAGTTTTAATATTTAGCAGTCAACAAAGTGCACCCGCTGCAATACTGCAAGAGTGAAAGGTGCGGCTTAACAACAACAGCAAGAACAATAACATCAGCAGCAACAGTAACACCAACATTACAAGCAAATGAAATGAAAGTCAGCTGACCAACTTGATAGACTTAACCACTTACCTTGCCACATCAGCTCACAATCTTAAATTGTTGGTCTTTGCTTTGGTGTCCCAGTAAAAGGCAGTTGAAATTGTGTTGTCTATTGCTTTTGTTGCATTGCTTTTCTGGTATTTTTCCGCTAATTGCTGCATTTCGTTATGCTGAAAGTACATTATAAGCGTAGAATATGGCATTTAGAAGTGGGGTTTTCTTAATTGCATATTTACTACTTCGAAAAGTTAGTTGCACAGCTTAATAATTGTCGAAAAAAGAGAATGAGTTAGTGAAATTAGCTAATTTAAATAACAGTACTTCCACAAATACTTAAAAAAAAAGTGCATATTTGAACGGTGTAACTTTTTCGCGATATACACATTGCAGAATTGATTGAAAGCTATCCAATATTTTACGGTTCAATGCTCTATTGACATTTTGAGTTGCTATCTACTGATTTTGTGATTCATCATCAGATTTGCTTATGTAGAATGTTATGTTTTCATCTTTAGCTCAACCGACTATGTTAGACGCATATAAAGAAGTGTATTTTGTTTATTATCGAATGTTCTCACGACTGCATTGCAATCCATTGCTAACGTTTCAACATTCTCTACAATTGCTTTACCATACATTCTGCCGAGTCCGCTTTACCACGCTGCTGAAGGTGAGTTCACAGCGGTATGCGCTCTATGATGACCTCTACCATATTACTCAAATTCCTCTTTCTTATATGTAGAAGACTATTGAATGGTTCAGTATTCATTAATTTGGGTTGTTTTGTGTGTCTCATACATCATCACGACAAACCTTTCGCCGAAAATTTGTCTCCAAAGCTGGACAGGATGATATTATAATATATAGTTGAACTAACTCTTACTAGTTACCTTTGTATACCGCACTACATCTCTTTTAATTTGACTGGTTTTTGAGCTAATTACTCTACTACTACTAAAATTTACACCATCCATTTCTCTTCATAAATCTGCTTATATTAGAACCGCCGATATCCCATCACTAAAGCATATAGCTGCCATACATAAAAACTAAACGATTTAGAATCAAGTTTTTTATAGCAAACTTTTTCATTTGACAAGATGTCTTCACGAAATTCGGCAAAGCATATTATCAAAGGCAGCGCTACAATATTCGACAAGACTTTTCTGATCGTACCACTATATGCTTTAACTGTCATTTAAACTGACCGATCCAAATCAAGTTAAAGATGTTTTTACCTCTTTATGCTGTGAGAAATAAGCCTGTGAAGGGTGTTATAGTTTCTGAGCAACCGAAGTTAATTTTTTTTTTTTGTTTCTTCTATTAAATCTACACAGTTTTCGGAGATTACTCATTCATTTTCATTGAGCCTTCATTCGGATGTTTCCACAATTGATTCTTAATTAATTCTTATACACAAATATAAAATAATTTCTAGGCAGTTAGTGTTAATGGCCGTGCTCAATCGACAAAATCATAGAATCAAGCATTTCCTTCACGGTGTTACAAATTTTTAAACATATACTCAAATCTTAGAGAGTAATTACAGCGGCGTTGTTCATTCTCAAGAAGCAGCTAATTTCTTACTGTCTTACGTCTCTTAACTACGTCGTTAACGATTACTAAGGCACTAGCGATAACAGTAGGTATATACCTATTTGGAAAGAAACGTGTCGTTACAAATTGAGTGTTCTTTAAATCAATGCATCTTGTTGTTGCTGTAGCGGTAGAAAATATTGCTGAAGTAATTTCGAGGAATGGTGCCGAGTTGACAGTCCTTCGCCTTATAAAAATCCGGGTTCATTCCGATTACTTAGACCCGACTGTCGTGGGAACAGATCAGTGCTTCTACTTAAGGTCAGCCCATTCATTAAAAACAATTCTACGGACTTAACTTGTATAACAAATGCTGTACATTCTGTGAGTGTGGCCCAGCTGGAGTTTATTAAATGATTTGTAATTCAGTGTATCTTCTTTTGGAAGACTCCATACCTTTTGAATATTTTTATATTTCGGAAAAAAAGTTGAAATTGTTGATTTTATGCCCTTAACAAATTGACGACTTGAAAAAGCTGCTTGATCAGACTTCTACCTAGTCACAATTTAAAATTTTATTTATTCTTCTATTCCACGCAAAGTACTCATCCTCGTGTGTTATGGGATCTACCTATAATTTATGGTAACTCTACTCTTTGCTGACACCTGAGTCAACATTAAAGAGTCCAGGTTCTTCCTCTGCTATAGTTTTATATTATATAATCACACGGCAGTGGCTGATCAAAGCGTCTTTATGATTAAAGAATAAATTGTTGTTTGAGTCGACTTTTATTAAAGTCAGAATTTTGAATGAAATTGTTAATAACGGTAAACGTTGCAACTATACTAGACACACGGAAATTATTGGATGACAGGTGCATTTCTAAAAGTAAAATGAGCTGCACTAAAGCTATGCCATACAATGCGTGCGTTAATTGCTGACAGCTATTTCCATTATAAAGCCTTAGTATGGTAAACTGCAGAGAGCACATACACACACAAATGCAGCGGCGAAATGGCGAGCGCAAAAAGTCCATACATTTGACAAATGAAATGCAAGCGTAATGCCTCCGCTGCAGTTCATTTGGCATCTAACGGTGTGTGTGGGTGCATAAGTAGGAAAAGCTTGTGAATATGCGCAGCTGTATTTACATTTAAAATGCCAATATGTGAATGCGACCAGCATATTAATATGTGCAACAACAAGAAAAACTATTTTTTTCAACTAAAAACTAGAACTTTTTGTTATTGATTCCAGCTATTTCAATGTGAACGCAATGCAGTTGTTTGCAGATATGTATAAAGAATATTTACTATGTGTATGTATGTAGTATATATTCAGAGCTGAATAATTTAAAGGCTCAAAAACTTTCTACAAATGCACACATTGAGCTTTTTATGCATAAATATGTATGTATTGATAACACATTTGCATTACCATACCCATGCACATTTGCATTCATACAACAACAACGAGGATGTGTTATTTGCAATTACTTTGCATTCATTTAAAATAAGTGAGAAGCGCTCAACCGTTCAATGGCCTTTGGCAGTATTTAAATTTACAACGAATTTAGGTAAAAAAACTTAAAATATGAATATGTTTCAGTGTTATAATAATCAATTTTGTATGCGCATTGGGGTGGTTCATAAATATGGCAAAATCGAGTTTTAATTCGAGTTGCCACAGAATATAAAAGTGGAATAGAAAATTAGTAACTGACATTTTCATCTATAATCCAATAGAGCTTGAACTTCAAATTACACAAAAACAAGCAAAAATGTTAATTTCGTTTGCATCAAAGCTATAATACCTTTCACAAATACAAAACGTTACTTACAAGAACTTATATCCGATCATTCAGTTTATATGGCAGCTATATGCTGTAGTAATCCGTTCTAAACAATTTGTTCGGAGATTGCACCGTTGCCTCGGACAATAATTCATGTCGAATTTTGTGAAGATATCTCATCAAATTAAATTGTAGCTTTGATCGTTCAGTTAGTATGGCAGCTATATATTATAATGGTGCGATATCGGCAGTTCAGACAAATGAATAGTTTCTTGGCGATTAAAGGACGTGTGTAAAATTTCGGATAGATTTTTTCTTCTAACAGAGGGACTAGTTCGCGTGTATACAGGTAGATGGACGGACATTTTACAATTTATTGGAACTATTTTTTATTTTTTTAAATATGTATATACTTTAATAAAATAACCACCTTTATTAGTCACATAAAAATTTCGGTGCAAATACTTGCCTTGACTACGTCAATGGTTCGCGGAATTCCGGTTCAAACAACTCCACAAAAAAAAAAACAGAAAGTCAAATCTGGATATCTTGGTGGCCAGTGGCACCTTTTGTAAACTTTAGTTCTGAATTTTTTTTTTCAGCTAAGGAAGATTTCGAATAAACCTTGGTCGCAAAAAGTCACTTTTTGATCATGCAATAGTATCTTTTGGGTCTTGAACGGATTTCGATGTACCACAAAATAGAAAATAAGCCGAAAGAATTAGTTAATTTGACTTTAATGTTCACCCTAATGTACATTGCATATTGCAATGAACCTGGATATATTATATTAAATGGCATTTGCAGCTATGTTGACTAACTATTTAAGATAAATTGTAACTCGTTCATTCTGAATAATAAACAAAAAGTATGTAAGAGCAATGAGTGTTTTATATTTTATATGATATTATACCTAGTAGTAGACATTGTAAGTATTTTTATACGAAGTCTACTCAAGTGAAAAGGAAAGTTTTAAATTTTATTACAGACCGTTGTAGGCACACACAAATGCATTAAGAAAATATTGAATATCTCCTTTAATACTGGTTGATAAAGCTAAGCTCCTCTGAACCCTATCCTATCAGTTTTCAAAAGAATTCTCCGTGACGCAACAAAGTTTTTCAAGCAGTTATGGATTCTTTCTTAGGATTTTGAACACTGCTTGCTCGTCATGAACTCAATTCAGTCAGCTATGTCGATCGTCTTCTTATTATTAAAGTTATGCAAATAATTAAAGATCGAGTTTTTAGTACACCAAAAGTCGTATACAGTCTCTGCGTATCTTATGTTATCAATAGATGAAAGATGGAGGGTAATAAGCGGTTATAGCCAATGAGAATTTCGCTACGGCTGGCGTTAGCAAAAATCAGATACTTGGACCAACTTAAATATCACTGAAAACACGTAAGCTTCATACCTTTACCCCGCCAAAAGATTCATACATTGAAGAATAATTTATATCAGAGGTTGAGTGATTAAGGGGTCAGGTCCTCTCATACCATATCGGGTGTAAAATTTAATTTATTTTTCTCGCTCTTAGTACTTTTAACAGTACCGTTATATTGAGAGTGGATAGAGTTATAATCTGATTAGGGGATTTGTCCTGAGCGAGTTTGGTTATAAAAACTTAAATAGTTTGGGAAATGTAAACATTAAAGCTCTTAGAGTGCCGAGCTATGCCACTTTTTCAAAATGTTAAGCCCACAAGTGCCACTTTTTGCCAAGGAACACTTGTACCAAGTTCAATTTTTACTCAAGTTATTGCTTGCACAGACGAACAGACGGACAGAAACACGTCCGGATTTTAACTAGTCGCTCCTACGAAATTTTACACAAATTTTCCGCATCACAAGAATTTCATAACTCAAACGCCACCATATACATACTTATTATAAGCCGGGAACTATTATTTGGAACAGCTCACACCGTTCCTCAGCTTTGCTGTGCACCAAAGCTTCATGTTCAGCACCAATTTTCTGTTCACAAACACATAGAATAAATGAATCGAAATTGCTTAATTGTTCATTGACGTTTAGAATTAATGGAATATGGTGCAAGAAACAACCAGCAATAACAACAACAACAACCAGTCACTAAAGCAATCTAAAGTCTTCACCAAAGGGAGAGGTGTCATGTGATCCAATCATCAACATTAAAACTATTATCACTAACTATTTGGCGCGCTGACTGCTGCGCTGCACTCGTCGGCCGACTTCGGTTGCCACAGCTATTCATCATTGCACGACACGGCTGCGCCTGTTTTGTTGGCATTTATTAAAGGCATTAAGTGACAATGGCGCAGCAACCGTGTTGAGCGACAAAAGTAACAAAAACAACAGCGGCAAATGTTGTAACTATGTGAACAGAGTTTGCAAATCCATCAAGTGCACAAATAACAACAAAAACAACAGCTAGGAAATCAGTGAAAATTGTGTGAACACAGCACGATATTGTTTCAGCTATTATCTATCTATATTATTTGTAATTTGTTGTTCTTGTTGTTATGCTGCTTTATGCCGCTTTTGTTAAGCAGCCCGTTGCTGCTGTTGATAGTTGGTCGTTAGCGCGGATTTTGTTGCCGACGCGTCGCAGCGTAACACGTTAAGTTGTTAAGTTGCTGGCAATAACGGGCGCAATTATATCAAGTTCATTGTTTTGCCAACAACAATGCAGTATTTGTATACATACAAACATATACAGTTCTTTATAGTATATAAATACAACGCAAACTATTACGCGCCGTGCAACATGTTGCAAGTGCATGGCGAGATAGCTTGGCGCGACGCGCATATTTTCACAGCTACTACAATTTGTATGAATGCCCACAGCAACAAAAGCTACAACAACAATAATTGCAGCAACAATAATAGTGATACCGGAAGCGACACAGGCGTGTGCAACAGCTGCAACAACAAACACGTTGACAATAATGTGTGCAGCAACAAATTGCCAACGTTATGCATACACGCATTTGCCTGGGACTGCTTGTGTCGTCGAAATTTCGCCAGTTGAATGCGCCTCAAAGTAGATTGTAAATAATGCCCGCCGATTGCGCGTTGGTGGTGCCTTATTTTCTATTTCGCGTCGCTAATGACCAGCAATGGTCTCGCGTATGCCGATGGCAATAGCACACTGTGAGAAATACTAAGCGAAATTTATTGCTAAACTATTCGGGGAAGAGAGAAGCAGGTATAATGTTCGCAAAGTGGATGAGTGAGTGAAGCTATGAATAGAAATTGTTTTGCTTTCTAAATATATTCATATCTTAACAAATAGAATATCTGATACCGTTAGGGTATTTAAACGTATGTTCTTTCATAATCCTAGGTACCTAAGCTACCTTTTGGTTAAGTTTTGGTTTGTTGAAGTTCTGCTTAGTTCCAGCAGATTCTGCTTAGTATAATAACCTTTATCTTTGACTCAAGCCAAAAATGCTAAAGGCAAACAGGCGTCGTAAAACAAACGAACTATCAGACTTTCTTAGTAAATGTTAACAAAACTCCAAATTTCTTTAATGACGTCACGAACTAGTATATTTTTTGTCAAGCACACTCCAAAAAACGTAACGTGACGAAATTGTCGTAAACTCTATTTCTTTCCCACTTGGCCGCAATTCATAGTAAAAACACCCGATTAAGCATTCATTAATTAATTATTGGTAAATAATGGTTTTTTAATTCATTGTAACTTAGCCTATATACAATACAAAGAACAGGATCCAAGTTTTGTTTATGTGGTTCCTTCTTATCACTTCTTTTAATAATTATAATTTTCAAATAGTTCAATTATCTGGCTTTCTATCTTTCCTAAACTTTTGTAAAATATCTTGTCATTATGATTGCGGCTATTAAAATAGCTCTTTGTGTCAAACTAACAAATTATCGCTCTCAATATCTTGCCTTAATTAACCTAAATTTGCTTTGTCAGTTTGAAAATTTATGTTGCATTTCATATAATCGGTTTTTCTTAAGTGTCTCAAACGAGGTGTACTGAGCTTCAGTTTCAAATTCGTCGAAGAAAGTTTAAGTCTAAATTAGCTCATCAGCTCTCAATTGTAAAGGTTAAAACTTGAATAGGCAGAGATCTGGACATTCTAGATTCGTCCGTTAAGTTTAACGCACTGTTTTAAAATTACAACTTACATTAAATCCATTTGACGCACTGTTTAAACGTGTAGCATAGATTTAGTCAAGATGAAAGGTAGGGTGTTCCAAGCAATTTTTATTATGGACTTAAATATTCTTAGGATATTCATATAAATTTTTTGTTTTATTGTTACTTTTCTAGTACCAATATTTCGCTCACTTTAAATTGATAGAGTAATCGCTTCGGTATACTATACTGGACTCACTAATTTTCAAGTGATTTTAAGTAGAAAATCAGTCAGAAGCCGGTAGTTCTAGAATTTTTTTATTAGGTATATGGGACTAAAGAAATTATTGATCCGTTTAAACCCATTTTTGACTCACGGGTATATTGATATCAGATAAAGAATTTTTCTGAGTTTCTATAATATATCTCACAGATTAACCGATATTTTTGATAAAAAGTGTGCAATAGAAACTGTGGTCCATATATTCGGTACCTGGAGGTTTAAACAGTTTTGGTTTGATTTGAATAATTTTTGGCCTTAAGGTGGTACATGTTGAAGTCGGTATTCATGCATAGTTCTATCCCGATACATTCATTTGTGGCTAACTTGTTTACTGAAAAATTAAAGCATCAGATGGTTTTTAAAATTGTCTTATATGAAAAGTAGGCGATGTTGTAGTCCGATAGCGTCCCTTTTTAACACTGCGGCGTAAGAATGTCTGAATAATGCTACCTATAGAATTTTGTTGTAATCGGTTTACGTGATCCCGAGATGTGGGTTTTACCTAAATGTAGGCGGTGTCACGCCCATCTAATTTCGACCTCGGCTCCTCTGAAGTCCTCTTTTACCATCTCGTTGGTAAAATTCAATATCTCTGACGCATTTCGTTATTGATTTATTGCGCAAACAAGCATCTTCAGATTTACAAGTTCTGGTAGTCCAACAACGGTAAGAGGACAAAAGGAAATAGAACAGTCTTGTCAAAATTGTATGTTAAATTCAAAAAAATTTGTGAAGTTGGGCGACTTGTTGGTAGCAGAAGGCCAATAAAGATTTCCACACCTCAAGCTGAAAGAAAATTGGCTTGGATTATCTAAAAATACCCCCAAATATTTTCTGTCGCTCGAATATAAAGCTTACTGAATTTTTAAAAATGCTGATAGTTTGACTTGAGAATATTTCATTGAAAATTAGGATATTTTTTCGATATCAGGTCAAAATAGAGGAGAAAAATAAATATTTTAAATCAGAAAAAATTCAGTGTATTTTTGATAAAAGAAGTTAAGTTTACAACAAATTTTGTTAAAGCAAACAATTTTTTGTTCAAGATATAAGTAAAAATCCCAGAAACTTGGTTATTTGAATTTTTCACATAAATTTTGAGATTATGTAAAAAAAAATTTGAACAAAAGTTATAGATATTTTCATTACCTACAACATTGCCATACAATTTTTTACTTTAGGACTAGTAGTTTTGACGAAAATCGAAACGAACCGGTTTCCCGACCATAGATCTCTCGTTAATAATTTTTCCATTGATGTTTGTTAGTTTAGCTTTCGTTTCCGATGGATTTTCTATAACTCTGATTTTTTTTTTGTTTACAAAAATTATCTACTCTGATCTATTATTTATTTTGAAGTGTACGGAAGTATATGTAAGAGTTTTTCTCTAGCCACACCAAAGCAACAATGATATCAGCTTACATACGCTTTTAATCTATGTGAAATTATTTAGGCCGCAAAAGTTTCATATTGCTGTGTGTTTAGCGTTTAATTAATTGTTGCCTAGTTGCCAGCAGAGCTAATCGCTCTAGGATCTGTTAGCCGGCATTATTGTGACAATATATGAAATAACGGTACTTCAAGTGCTGTTGTAAACGTCAAATAGCAAACACAATGCTGGTATTGTTAAGCTGATAACGGTGTCAGCGCTGACTTACGACACTTCCACAACAGTGAATATGTGATGAATGTGAGAAGAAAGGTGGAGTCGATTAGGAAAATGAGTAGTATGAGAAAGGTTGCTGTGGCGTGCATCGCATGAAGAAGGAAAAAAGCAAAATCAGAGAAGTATGAAAGAGCGCAACAACATAAAATTATGTTGCAATGTGGAAACAGTAGTCAAATGCTGAAAAATACACGCGTAGGAAATTTGCTTTTAAAATGAATTTCTTGTCGCCGGCGAACAAGCAGGCGAGCAGACAGCCGCACGAAAGTACTTCGCATATGCATGTGACCATTTGTGGTTGCATGTGTGTGTGGGACAGTGTGTGTTACAGACAACATTGATTTGTTATGCCCTTTGAAGCATGGCAGGAAATATAAAAGCAAGCCATACTATTAAATATATTCATATAGTCAACAAAAAAAGCACACACGCACATATTCATATGCACGCATATTAGTGCAAATGTATGCATATGAGACCACAGCCTTGCCAGAGCGCCGTGTCATTGGTAGACAATTTGCTCGTACGCCCATCGAAGCATAGCAAGTTAGCCAAAGTGCTCTTGCTTCTTTAAACGCATTATATGTGTGTGCGTGTGTGTTTGAGTGTTCGATAATTTTCTACGGAAAATTGCACAGAAACCAGCAATTTTAATAGCTGACAGCAAAAGGTTATGCACATATGCACATATGTGTGTATGTGTGTTTTGTTTTTCACACAAAGATCACCCACACTCAGACTCCTCGGCTTGTAGGACTCTTAGCCAAGCATAATAAACGTAAAGTTTGTAGACGAGCTTGAAGTTTGTTAAGCTTTTTGCTCGAGCACTTTCGCAAACGGCAAGCATGAAGTGTTTTTTGGCATTGTAAGCCGTATAAGTATGAATGTTACACATACATATAAGTACACATAAATCTCACACATATGCACAAACTTGGTGAATATTGAAGTTTTACTAGGGTATACTTGTATAATCATATTTGTAGATGTTTAATTGAGTATTCATGGGGAATTTCATAGCGCAGCGGTTTAGGACTAAATAATAAATATTTTCAGCATTTTTTCTCTCTAAAAGCTCTACGAAAGATTTAAATCAATCTAAACACCGTTATTAACTGCAACGCTTTTCCAGGTATGCAAAATATCACACAGCTATTAGACGGGGCCATCTGATTCGCATGAACTCTAGCAGCTCTCTTAGGCTATGCTTCTGATTACACGCGGTTTATTTTAGTTAAACATAAATTTTTAGAAGAAAACACTTAATCTTTGTTACATTGCGTAAAATGATGCGTAACCATAGCTTAGAAATTTTTTATTAATTTTCTCAATTTTATATATTTGCCCCACACATACTCTCTCAGGAAGGTCTTCTTTAATACTCACTCAGACTCAGACTTCAGTAGGCAGCCCCTTCAACTCAATTATGCAGGTTTGAAAATAGTATTAGCTTTATTTACAATACCAAACTTCATATACATATTTTAATTTTGCTTTCACCTTGCCAACCAAACCAATAAATTCTTTTCATGTTGCTCCGTAACCCTGTCTCTGTAACGTCGCTAGTTATAGACTGACAATCTATATAAATTGGTATAGGTTAAGCACATAGTTAATGGCAGAAAAAGGTTTAGAATGAAGGTAAATGTAATTAGAAAATAAAAAACAAAGTAAGCTTCGGCTGTACAGAAGCTTTAATATGCTTTACATGTGTATTTCTTTTGTAGGTATAACTAAATCTGAAACCGTATCCGGTTAACGGTTTGCATCCAACGAAAATCCAACGGCTAGCTCTTTCCAGCCACATTGTTATATATAAAGAACCTTCAATTGGAATTAAGATTACTTAATAAGCAAAAAATTTCTTTTATGAAGATCTTTAGCTAGGTCGGACTCGGACGGTCAGTTTGACAGCTAATTGCTAAAGTGGCCCAATCTGAACAATATATTCTTGGATTTTAACCATGCATTGAACACTAAACTGTGCCGAAGTACATGAGTCTATCGTGTCAAATAAAAAAGTTTTCCATAAAAAGGCTTGATTTTTATCCAACAATTTGAATGGCAGCTATATTTAATAGTTGTTCGATCTGAACAATTATAACGGATATTATTGCGTTGTTTTGAATAATACACTATGTCAAAGTTCGTGAACAAGGCAAGGTACGCCAAATAAAAAATTCTCTATACAGGAATTTTGGTTTGCTCCGATATCGGCGGTTCCGACAAATGAGCAGCTTCTTGGGGAGGAAAAAACGTGTGCAGACGTGACGTTTTCAAATCGATATCTCATAAAAAGAGGTACTAGTGCGCGTATATGCAGACAGAGGGATGGACAGACGGACGTGGTTACTCTGCTCGTATAGCAGATCCCTTATATATAGTTAATGTCATTAAATTTTAATACTTAAGTAACTAAATTATGAGTTTTATCGCATTCGAAAAGCCACAAATTTATTTTGGAATGCATCATCATCTCATCTTTAAATACATATAGAGCTATGTAAATATACATAAATAGAAAACAAGTGCTACAAGTATTAACTCTCACCAATAACACACTTACGACAGATGCACTTAGTACACTTCACCAATACACTCCCAAGTGCAATATTTTAGCCAAAGCATTTGAGTTGCTTCTACAAATTCCATCAACGGCATCTTCGGCAACCTTGTCAAGCCTGTCTGTATATAAGGCACTTGAAATTTGCAACATTTTATTAAATTTTCGCCACACTCTAAACAAAATAATTAAACCAAATCTGAGTGCGTATAGGCGTTGCGGCATTAATGCGTCTATGGAGCACAATTATTTTAGTTTATTGTTGCATATTTGTATATATGTGAATTTATGGTATATATGTATGTGGAAAATATTTGCATAAATGCATTGCCTTTCAGCACTTAGCTGTCATTGAAAGACAGAGAATAGTTGAAGGACTTTCACTTAAAAATGACAAGTGGTTTATATTTAATGCAATAGACTTGATTATATGTAGTAATGTACATGGAATTCATTAAAGCTTTCAAATTTCACTAGCATCAGTTTGCGGTTTTCGAAGTGGACAAGTTTCTACGTGAAAACAGCAATTATTGTCTTTGCGATTTCCATATTCAACAATATTCCAATTCTGTAGGTGTTCGCATTTGTAATGTCTGCTTCAAGTACTTTCGTTACAAAATTTAAAAAATGCTTATGAAAGGAACGACGCCTCTTCATAGTTTCACGCGGAGACAACAGAGTAAATGAGTGTCTAATTTACATTCACGGCACCAATATCCATTTTTTTATTCTTTCAACGTCTATCAAAAAGGTTCTATAAGCTTTTTGCACCTTAATTATATCAGTTTCAAAAAGAGATCCATTTCTGATTCCTTTTAGCTTTCAAAGCTGTAAAAATGTGGGAGTTCACTGTGGAAAAAGTATAGCTGTCAGCAAGGAGGGGTGATTCAGCAAACAAATTGTTAAAATAACTATTTAAAAAAAATCCATTTTAGTCTAGTTGAAATTAAACGATCGATAACCTTTTTGCCATTTTGAAGCCAATTTCATAGTGCAAGTTCCAAAGAAACCCTCGTAAATATTGGTTAAACAATGGTTGAATTTCAAATGATTCGCTTGAGGCGAAATTTTTACCAGTAAAATCATTCGCCATAGACAGGGACAGGTAGTAATTATTTCGTGACAGTTTTGGACTGTAAGTTGAAGTCAAAAAAACTCCGCAACCAAGCCACTGGAGCTCCTAGTGAGTCACTATTGATTTGTGAGGTCTGGTGTTGTTCTGATGGAAAATAATTCCACTCTTATTGGCTAAAGTGGGCCGCTTCTGGGCGATTGCTTCCGACCACACACATATTAAAACCTTTCTGACCGTCAAATCCAGAGCTTGGTGCCTCTTTGATCTCAAAATTACCGGAATGCTAGGGTCTCAAGACCATTAACAATATCCCTTTCAGTCGTCTGGCTTACGTTTTCGCTTTTATTGAAGAAAAACTGTAAAATATGGCTCATTTTCTCCTTGCTAGTGATAATTTTTAATGCATTCTCAAGTAAAATTGAGTCAAGCAATCACAAAACTGTTTGAGAGGGTTTTTGGTACAAAATCTTGTTTTTCTAACTGTATATAACGTAACTCGATTGCGCGTATACACCGCCAGATATATTATATTATCCAAAAAATCTCATAGTAATTTACGCGAGTATTCATCACATTTATACTCTTGCAATATGTTGCTACAGAGTACAAGTATAATAGTTTGGTTCACCTAGCGGTTGTTTATATCACCTAAAACTTATCTATATCTTTTTGGTTGAGTTTATATCACATATAGGTATCTCATTTGAGGATAATTTTGTTATAATTTTTACTGATGCGAAGTAAATTATAGCAAAAAAACTATATGAGTATATGACTTATAATAGAGGGTGTTTTTTTAGAGGTATAGAACTTTAAATTGCAATAAAACAACGACGAATTATTAGATTGACGTGCATTTTATTTATCCGAAAGATAATCTTGTGGCATTACATTTTATATATGATTTCTGGCATATGACCGCCACGGCTGGCTCGGATGTAGTTCAATCTGGAGTCCAATTTTTGATGACTTTTTCCAACATTTGCCAACACGGCGAATGTTGTCTTCCAAACTCTTAGGCCTTTGTAGCTTATGCGCATAGACCAATGACTTTACATAACCCCACAGAAAGTAGTCTAGCGGTATTAAATCACAAGATCTTGAAGGCCAATTCACAGATCCAAAACGTAAAATTAGGCGGTCACCATACATGTCTTTCAATAAATCGATTGTGGCACGAGCTGTGTGACATGTTGCGCCGTCTTGTTGGAACCACAGCTCCTGGACATCATGGTTGTTCAATTCAGGAATGAAAAAGTTAGTAATCATGGCTCTATACCGATCACCATTGACTGTAACGTTCTGGCCATCATCGTTTTTGAAGAAGTACGGACTAATGATTCCACCAGCCCATAAAGCGCACCAAACAGTCAGTTTTTCTGGATGTATTAGGATTAGATTCACTCCAAATGCGGCAGTTTTGTTTGTTGACGTAGACATTCCACCAGAAGTGCGCTTCATCGCATCATACGATGAAGTGAACGTAGTGCGCGATACGTATTCCGTTTATGTTGAATTTATTTGTGTTGAATTGCCAAACCAAACTGAGAATAAATCACTTGACAGCTATTAAATCGGTCGCCATCTTGAACAGTAATGCCAACTTAAAGTTCTATACCACGAAAAAAAACACCCATTAGAAGTAAATAGTCCGTTCACGTGTTCGTCGAGCGATGAATGCTGAGTTCATTAGCAACAATTTTTAAAATGAAATTTTGCTAACACCTGAAGGTATTTCCCCGGCTTTGATCCTTCCTAGTTGCAAGAGTATAAAATGTTCGGTTACACCCGAACTTTGACCTTCTTTACTTTTATTTTTAATCATAATACATTGGAAAAAATCAATCGTATTGATTAAAATTTTCCGGATGCGACTGATTCCTGCTTGAAAGATGGTATAGTTTTTGTTACGATGAAACTTAGTAAAAAAAATTAAGGTCACTAATTTTTCAAGCCACATTCGAACGGCCAGTTGATTTCACATGGTTCTTGCTGCTGAAAAGCATATTCGAATTTTTTCTATTTCTTGTAGAGGTGCAATGAAGAGTGTTGCAGCGAGCTCTAAAACAACAATACTACGGTCCATATGGACTGCCTTGTTAATATAGCCTCTACGAAAGCGATGACATTATTTACACTTAAGTATCTCCAACTTTTAATGTATTTAATTTACAAATAATGTTTTAAAACTACTCACAGCGAATTATGTCAGCCGCATACTTACATTTGGCAACGGTAAATATAACGTTTTTGGTGCCTGCAACATTTCACGACGCGGTGCCTCAAGGCGCATTGGTGTGCCTATAAAATTTGTTATGACAAAGTTTTAACATAATTATCGCTAAAGACATTTTTGCATTTAAAACTTGTCACTTTTTCATTTAACAGCGCGTAGATAAGTGCGTAAATATGGCGTGCCAGAAGTGGGAGTTCAAGTGTTGGTAGATAGATAGTGAAATATGAAATGAGGTAAGGGATGTAAGTGATTATACACATATAAAGAGTATATAGGTATGAATATAAACAGATTTTGTTTATTTATATATGTATGTATGTAGAAAAAATTATATGTGCCACTAAGTTGGCGTGGATCATAGGGCTCCACCTTGCAGGCACATTAGCATAAGTGAGTACTGTGTACCCATATGTACATATGTATGCATGTGTATACACACATACATAGAAAAACACACGTTTTCATATAATCACATAGAAATCCTTGCCGTCTTTCATTCAAGCACCGCTTTGTTGCCATACCAGCGGCCACGCCCACGCTGTGTGCATTGCTGGCGTACATGCATATGTACATACTTATGTGTGTGCACGCGTTAATTATTTGACAGCAGTGACTTTCTCACGCAACTACAATGCGTTCTTTGCACTTGCCGCTCGTTGCCACTTTCCCTCTAGTGCTTTTTCCCCTGGCTCTCGAGCTTTTGTACATGCCCAGAAATGATGAGGGTACTTTGCGTGCTGAAAGTGGCCTAAATATGCTTCACCGCTGCATGCATGCGTCTGCTGTTACTCAAATGTATGCATGTGTGTGTGTGTGCGTCGCTTCAGAAAATACACAGCTGCGAGCGCGAAACTTTTATTTGCAGCAATGAAGCAAACGCAATTAACGGCACCGTTGTGTATGCGCAAAGAATAATTAAGGTGAAGAGGGGAGGGAAAGTTTAACGCACAGATTATATATATATATATATATATATATATATATATACATATATTATATACTTACGTATACAGCTTTGTTAAAAAGTATGCATGTGTGTATAAAGACGTTAATGTGTCATAGGCGCTTTGTTATTGTAAGTTTTTAAGGCATAAGTTGCCAATTTTGCTTTTTTACCAAACTTCATTTCAAGGAAAATAAAAATGTTTTGATAAAACTTGCAACGATTAACCGTAAGAGCTTTTGAATCTATAATAAGAAGATGTTCAATAAGATTTGATATATTATAGCAAAGAAACCGGCTCTTCTGATTCATATCATAAAGGTTTCAGCCGAATGGACTTATCTTTAAACTAATTCTCTTCTTCATTTTCCTAAGCTTTTTATCCATAAAAAATCATAACAAATTTTTTTATCCATAACAAAAACACTTGTAGTTTATGTTCTCTTCCATAATGGCAACTGCATGTATGTAATTATCAATACTTCTACATTGACATGTGTTACTTCTTGAAAAAGAAAAAATCAGCTCCACGACGAAAAACTCTGGTTTAGAATGGGCCGAATCTACTTTTATTGCACCTTAAGATATTCTTCTAGTACCAAGTAACAATAAGCGAAGATGCGTCAAGTGGCATGATCGTTTATAGTTAGTTCGACGGTTGAAGATATTTTTTTAGTATTCTAGAGATGCGTGAAATTCGGGATCCAACATCTACTCGGATCCTTTGTCCTTATCGAAGGCTTGGTACTCATAAACTGTATAGTAAAAAGCGGGAAAATAGCAATAAATAAAGATCATCGGAAACTCACATGCACAATAGACAGAAGAAAGGGGTAGAAATGAAAAACGGCCGCTGACAACATATTGCAGTTATTAGACGTAACGCGGGTAGTTTGATATAGTTGTCCCAATTTAGTTAAGCCAATTTGCCTTTAAGACTGTAAAAAGGTTCATATATCGACTAAAATTCCGTCACAAGTTAATTCGACTAATTCCACTGCTTGAAAAAAGAAGCTAATATGGTTAAATTTTGTTCTTGCAAACTTCCAGAATAAGGATGAAGAAATTTCAAAAATAAAATGTCAAATAATCGAATTGTCCAATATTTAACCACAAAAGGGCAAAGAAACTTCCCCACCTGGTCCCTTAATAATTAAATTAGCATTCATTTTCTTGTATGTCCATATTAAGCATTCCATGCAACCACTTGCTATAAGCGATATTGGTATAAATTAGCAAGTTTCGAGCCCGTGGTTGAAACACAACGCCAATACCTTGCAAAAGCATAATGAGAAGATATGCGGGCTCTAACATTCTTAAGCCCCAACTTAAAATATGTAGAGCAACATATCGCATTAGAAATCATGTGCTACTTTTATTTAAGATGAAAAGATGGGGGAAAACTTTTTGAACTTTTTGGATCCTTCTAATAATAATCTTCTTATACATACAGTTAAAGAAATTTTGGAAGGCCAACTACTAATACTAGCGTTAACCTTAATTGTCAGAGACGACCGCTGTTGAAAAATAAAACGATAATACAAGTATACTTCTAGGGTTTAAGCAGGTGGTAGTATTTCCTCTGAACAAGACACTTTAAGTTCAAGGCCCACCAGCTCTTATTGCTGGCGAATTTTTAAAGAATATACAAAAATTTATGGTGAGTAGCATTTACCGAAATCTACAGCAAACTTTCAGTGGATATGAGAATGCAAGAGCTCAGCGAATGTAAATAGTAAAAGAAAATCCTCGACAAATTTCCATATAATAACACATTTCCGTTACACAATTAACGTTGTCCGCCAGCATTTATCCACACACCGTAGTCCATACGATATGTTCGTACATGTGTGTACATCCAAAATTCAGATTTTTTACTTAAACCGCTTCATACACGTATTTCGCTGGTTAAGGTGTTACGTGAGCTTTTGCTCATTAAATTATTTATGCCAGGGCATCCTGTTACTATGGTTATGGTGGGGTCACCTGTAGCGCAAAAACTCACATCCTCCCCTACTCTCTGCTTCTTTCGTTGCACTGCATGCGCTGCTGATTTTGGATGCTCAATACCAAAACTGAGAAAGAAGAAACTGTAGAAAGTGGTCATGGCGCAAAAAAGTATGCAACGATTTATAAAAGTTCATACTTATAACTTATGGTGGATGCTCTCGATTTTAACGGTGTACGAAGAATATATTTTTATGTGATAGCATGTAAATAAAATTATATTCATATGTGTCGCAATGTCATGTTCCACCGTTTTAATGTTTTTATATATGATTATTTGTGTGCACACTGGAGCAGAGCGATTATCAAATTAAATGATGTTTTTTCGTTTTCTAAAAATAATTAGAACTGTAATCACAACAATGAGAAAACTTTGACTTTATACACAAAAAATACATAAATCAGAGGAAATGCATTTTTCCAGGCATGCTACATCTTCATTAATGCATGCTATTAACATAAGTTTGAAGGTATGATCACTACTACAAAGGCTTTGAAAGTAATTTTTTACATAAGGTCAAGACCCAAATAATATATTTGGTAAATTTAGTAAAATTAGGTACGAATTCAACGAAATCGAGAATAAATTACAAACAAATTTGGTTTATCATTTAGTAATATTATAGATCATAGAAACTATAAACTTTATAACTATCTTTTGCTTCCCGCCAGCGTAAATTCTATTAAAATCATACTTAAATGAAATATAACTGACATAAACTTAACCGAAGTGGATAAATTTAATATATTGAGTTGATGTGTTAAACGTCAACCAGAAGATCGCAATTGATGATTTTAAGGATATGAGATTAAGACCTAGTTAAAAACAACTCCAAATGATACAAACAACCGTTAAGTGAACAAATCTATTATACTCCGTAGCAACAGGTTACAAAGGTATAAAAAAGCAGACGTATGAAATACCTAGAAAAACTACTCATCTATACAATATAATGCCTTAACTGTGCTGATGGGTGAGAAACTCAGTAGAAATATCTTCTCCTGGATTAACTTCAAAGTAAACGTCTATAACATCGATTTTAAATATGGATCATCAAAATTATAAAATATAGCGCCGAATATCATTTTTCAAGACGTCAATCGTTTCGGGTTTATCTGCGTAGACAAGCGATTTCACATAGTCCAGCGGTGTTAAAGGGCATGCCACAGGCTCGTGCGCTCACCAAAATTTTTCTTCAATAAATTGCATGTTTCCTTGGCTGTATTAACCAAAGTTCATCCACATCAACATCCTCCAAACCATTATTCATGGCTCTATAGCGTTTGCCTTTGGGTATAACGTTATGGCTTCATTTTGAAGACCTATAGAACAATGATTTCCTCTGCTCACGGAGAACACAAAACAATGACTATTTGAGAATGTAACGGCGTTTCAACAATGGCTTGTGGATTAGCATCACTCCAAATATCACAATTTTGTGTATTAACATAGAGATTCAACCAAAAATGAGCTACATCGCTGAACAAAGTTTTCTTGTGAAAATCGGGATTGGTGCCCATCTCGTTTTTGAAGTGTGACTCGCTTATTGGCCCCCTTCGCCTGCGGATGGACATATTCGGATCTTCTTTGATACACAGCAGCTGCACAGCAGCAATAGCGTCTTCCATGGTCACTATATGGCGTCTCTGAGAATGTGCCTTCTCCACTAAAATAAACGTGGTGCGAAACCGATAGATGATTACTCGTATTACCGGCTCGGCGCGGCGAATGTATTAACCAAATATTGGACGCAGGGAGTGAAACGTAGCGCGAATCGAACCATTATTTTGGTAAAAAATTTGCACGATTAACACGTTGTACCGTAGTAAGTCTGTAAGTAACAGCTGTTAAAAAGACCGACTCCGAAAAATCTTTTACCTGATTGAGAACCGAGACGTGTCTAAAAAAAGCACCCATTATATTTGTTCGCAAATTAGCGCGTTAATGTTGCTATAATCGATAGTCAATCAGTAAACTACCTCACTAGAGTATATTTTGTTAATTTCTAGGAACAGAATATATACATATGTATACATAACAATCATAATACATACACATGTAAGAAGTTATGTGCTGTGCATCAACTCGCTAACCTGTGCAATGGCTTAAATGCTCGCTAATGCTTTTAATCAAATCATATCCGCTCATAATTAAGGCATTATTATTGCATCGCTGCAACTTTAGTCGTTGAAGCAGAACAAATGGGCCGTGAGTATGAGTGCACAAAAACAAAATCACGTGGAAGCTTATACATATATTGCTATATAGATATATATTTGCACAATAATCGATGGGTAAGCTCGACTAAACTTTGTTTGCTAGTAACGTGGCCGATGGCACGAGTAAGTATATTATGCATATATACATACGGTTATGTATGTACAGAGTTATAAACGCACACATGCACACAAAACGGATATTTGCCCACAAATTTATAATCGCTTAATCGGAAGCCAGGTGTTACATCCGGTTGTTGGCCGACACGAACACAGACAGCGGAGTAGACGTGCTCACACTGTGACAAACGCGCCTAAGTGAGCATACCGACAGATATACACACACACTAGGATATGCGGGGGAAACATAGGCGGACGCACAAACACGCTTGTATTTACTGTAGACAGTACAGTTAGTTGCTTTCTGTGTCAGGTGTAAAATTGTTGATGTTATCTTTGTTGTTGCTGTTGCTATTGCATTCCCGTTGCAGTTTCGCCACAGTGTCTACGGTTGTCGCACACATTTGGCACTTGTTCAACAACCATAACAATAACGATAACGACAACAACAACAACAAGAACATAGCATTGATTTTTTACCTTGGAGGAAAAACTGTTTGTGTGGTGTGTAGATGTGTGTGTATGCGTTGAGCTGGCAGCAAAAACTAAAAGTCCTTTGCCACTCAAAAGGTCAGCCAATGAAGTTGCGCCCAAGCATCGGCAACAACATCAAACAGCTAACAGGCAACAGGCGATAGAGAGGATATGTGGCAATTGATGAAAAAAAAGAGAAATGAAATCAAATGATCATCAGTGGTTAAAAGAAATTTACTGCGAAAAAACGGTATGATGAGAAGAATATGTGTTTGTAAAAAATTAAACAAGGACATGAAGACAGGTGGAGAATGTGGAAATTATTTAATGGCATGTGTGATGAGTGATGAAAATGAGGCGAAAGGAAATGTAATTTAGTTTAATAAATAGAAATTGAATAATCATCACTGTACGAAGTGTATTCAAAAAATAACGAGAATTTTAATTTTTTGAAACAAATATTTCTGCATTCGTGTATACAAGTATTAATGTGGTCATTTTCCAAATAGTCGCCATTCGATATTATGTACTTATGACATCGCTTCTTCTAATCTTCGAAACACTTCTCGAACTTGATTTTTGGGATAGCCTTAAGCTCTTTCAGCTTTTCTATCATCTATCTTGTAAAACGACGGCCCTTTTAAGTTCTTAATATTTTTGGAAATTTGATTTGAAAAAAGTAACTCGGAGTTATCTCTCGCAAATATGGAGGCTGGGGCATCGTTAAAGTAATGTTAGCGGCCAAGAATTCACTCCAATCCCGCGAAATTTAAATTTTAAAATTGCCGTTATTTTTGAACACACCTCGTACAGAAGATATTAAAAAATCAGAGCATATGTAAGTTATATTGTACATTTGATCAAATTTGACTCGAACTGGTCCACTCAAAAAGCGCGGACAGTGTGAATCGATAAAAAAATCAATTGGATTGGTAGAACATAAAGTTCGTGTGAAATTTGATCTCCATATGTCAATTAGTGTGTATGAAAGCTGTTTGTTTCCGACGCAAAAAGTTTGTCTGGCGATTTTTACCATTCAAAAACAAAAAAAAAAACAACCAGAACAACTAGTTTACATGAAATTTTATGATTCCAATAAAATGACGGCGATCATATAAATCACGAAATCTTTAAAAATGTTACAGAATTATTTTAGGGTGTTTATTTCATTACAAATACAGGCATTTGAGTGGCATAAAGCATTCAGTGTAGGTCAACGAAAGCTTGCTTGAAAGTCGTCGTGCTGTCATCAAAGAGATAGCTGAGGATCTCAACATCTCTTATGGCTCCACTCAGTCATTTTAGTTAATGATTTGATCTGTGAAAATGGGTAAAATCGTATAATAACCACGCCCTATAATTTGTGACAAAAATGATTAAAAGCATGTGCATACTTCCCTTAGCCTTCATAAACCTAACATAATTATTTTCCCTCTGGTGGAAATCGGAGCTAACGGAGTATTAGACCGAACTGACTATATATAAGATAAGTTCGAGTTGAAGAAAGCCAAGAGGTATGTGAGCTGCGAGATGCTCATTTTCCGTTGAATCGCTCTGCTGAAGAAGTGTCAATGGGGAAGCTTCGGTAGGACTGTACAGCTTTTTCGATGATCATCCCCTTACCTGGGCGCTTTATTCATTCAAAGCTTTCAAGTCCCCGGCTTCTGATGGCGCAACTGCAACGTACGGTCAAGGTGTCATGCAACTGGCTAGCCCCCATCTACACGAATTGCGTTAGATTAGGCCATGTTCCAAAAGCCTGGAGACATGTTTAGGTTACGTTTATACACAAGGAGGCTGCAAAAAGCTCTCACGTCGGTGCAAAGGATTTCAGGCCCATTAGCCTATCCTCGTTTCTGTTGAAAACGTTGGAGAGACTCATGGATCTGTCCATTATGAGCAGAATACCGAGTAGTAGTGCACTCCTACATCAAAGGCAGGTCGGTCGACACTGCTTTCCATGGTGTAGTGTCATGCCTGGAGAGAACTCTTATGCACAAGGAATTTTCTGTGAGCACCTTTCTCGACATCGAGGGGCCTTTAACAACATATGGCCAGTGGCGGTGGTTAAAGCCCTCGAAAAGTTTGAGGTTGAATCGGTCCTCATATATACCATATATATATACATAGTCTTCTTTGCGACAGAACGGTCGTAGCGGAGTGTTGTAGTACCAAGGCATCCCGCATTGAGGAACGAGCCTACGCTGACGATGTTGTTCCAATATTTTTCTAATTCCCTGTTGATAGGGTGAAATATCTAGGGCTTATCCTTGATAGAAAGCTTTCTTGGAGGCCAAAGATTGAGGCGAGAGTAAGGAAGGCATCGGTTGCGTTAAATTACTGTAGAGGAGCTATAGGGTAAATATAGGGACTCTCACCAAACGAGGTGTTTTGGCTCTACGAAACCGTAGTCAAGCCAATTATGTTCTATGGTGTATTCGTCTGGTGAAGAGCCCTCGAAAAGGTTTCGCGTACAAAAAAGCTTGAGCGTGTTTAAAGAGCTCTCATCGGAATCTACGGTGCACTAAGGACAACACCAACAATAGCACTTACTGCTATTTTAAACGTGGCAGCCATGGACATTGCAAGCAGGTGCGAAATGAGTTCTAAGGCTCAACGATGCTGGGTTTATACCTAAAAAAGAGCTGACACTTCGCTTCAGCAGATCAACTGCTACACCTTAAATTCATTTATATCTCTTTAAAGAAAGAATATAAAGGATTGGGAGTCTAAAACTAGTGTTGGTTCTAGAGTTCATGTTAGTAGGCTAAACTTCCCATTGAGATGCTCTACTCTGTTCTACGAGCTCCAGTCTACCCAATCATTACTCATAGTTATAAAACCAGAGAAGAAACTGCTAGCTCGGAAACATAGTAATCAGAGAAAATAATACTAGACGAGTTTACAGTTCCTTGGCCACATATATAAAAATCAGGGTCGGTTGTGGTTCCTTGCACCCGTCATTCGAACGGTATCTAGGCAATCTTATCACTCGACTTAAGTAATTCTGGTAACAAAATGTTATTACAATTGAAACTTAAGCGAAACATATGCTTCAAAAGAAGGCCTTGAACACATGCTGCTTGATTTATAGCTAATAAATTGTACTTTAACTGTTATTTTAAGCAGCGATCCAAAGTACAAATGGTACGAAGCAAAAGTACAGAATAACATTGTGAAATTCCTACAACAACCATCAGCACCCTATCATGCTAATTAATAGCTGCAAGCATTCCGAGTCCTTTAAATAGTGCACTACACCAATTTCCACTTCGCATTAAATCAACAAATTGAACGCAGCTATTTATCATATAAAAGGCGATTTGACTGCAACGCGATTTGCATGCCGAAATGGAATGCACACAATGCTGAAACTCGCTAAACTAGCGTATATTTGTCTATCGAACCAGTGTTGTTATTGGCTTTCAGCGAAGCGTTGCGAAACGTCCAGTAATCACACACACACATATTTGTGCAAGTGTGGGTGTGCTAGTAGGTGGTCAGGCTTTTTATTTATGCATGACCAAATTGTTGACAAAGGATGATTAGCCTAGCAGTCGATTGTCGATTCCACCATCCACTAACCAGCGACCGAACCGACCAGCAAACTATTGCCACCTTTGACTATGTATGTGTGTAGTTAATATGGCATAGTTCAATACATACCTGAGTGTATAGGTGTATATATGTATCTACGCGTTTCTACCTTTGCAGTATATATATGTGTGTGTAAAGAATGAGCACTAAAGTACACATGAAGTAGTTCATAGAGGTGAACATGTATGCCGGGGTAAATTTGTTGACTTTGTGTTTGTACGGGTAGCTACCCTGTAGGAAAATTATTGCATATAAAACTTAACTTCATGAACCGATTGCTAAGCCGGGTGTCAAATTTTTTTTAAGCGACAGGTTGGGGCAGAAATCGCGAACGAAATTTGAAGAAATTCAGAACCCGGACCAAGTAGTTATTACGTACAAGCATAATCATATAAAATATATAGATTTATAATTCGATTTATTTGTAACTCCTCGTAAAGAAAGCTTAGTTATATTCAGAAGACTTTTTCTCTATTATACTGTAGTAATTGTCAGCAAAAGTAGCTTAGGATCGAAAACAAAAGTGAGCGTTTTGAGAGAACCTTTAGAAGAAGTTTACCTAACATCCTATAACTTATTAATTACCTGCTTTTAAAAGTATATGTGAGACTAGGAGTGGGACTATTTTGGGTCCCAAAGCCCAGACTCGAGAGTGATCCTAAATTTGACTTTATTATATATGTATTGTTACGAATTTCAGCATTGACTTTTATCATTGAGAAAAATATGATAATTGGAGGTATTCACCTTTTTTAAGTGCTTCACTTGCCTTACCAGTCTTCGGATTTCGAAACAAGGCATTGTAGTCCGATATATGTATGTATATTTTAGCTGTGCTCTTCGGATTTACCATCATTCAATTTCCGACGACGTACAGCAAAGACACACTTTTGTCTAAGCTCCATCTAGTAACCTAGTACTCTATGACACCTTAGTTACAAGCTGTAATTAAAGACAAGTTTTAGATTATCCAAATCCGTCTTGAAATGCAAACCGAATTGGTTCTTTATAGCAATGTTTTGGCAGGTCCAATCCTCATTTGATAGGATGCAAACACATCATTCGTTCCATATCAAACTAGCGAAAGTTGTATTTTCTACAAAGGACGTAGGATTTAGAATGTTGAGCTCTATTATTCCAAGTATAGGAAAGGCGCTACATCTAATAATCGGCTATCTCCAAGAATTTAATATGCACATTTCCTTTATGAGAGCCAAAAATCTTCAACAGGAAAACGTCTGTAAACATTTTACTTCTGGTTCTTTTCGGAATAACTACAGAATACTTTATTATTCCAGCCAAGCTTTCGTCCTAACATTAGAATCAATTTACTCTGGGATTTCGCTGAAAAATCGTTTATGCAAAGCATACAAATTGAACTCTTGGTTACATTTTACCTACAGCGCATCGCATCGACTATGTACTCGTGGTAAACACATGTGTGCTCTCATTTGTACCTTTGTCTGTGTGGTTAACCTGAATCCAGCCCATTTAATTGATCGATTTGCTTGTGTGTAGCCATTGGAAGCGCTTAATTGATAGGTGGATCAATTTTATGTTATTACATGTTAAATGCCGCAGATTAATTTGTTTCCCAAATTGGTGCAATAAAAATATAAAAAAGAGACAATTCAGTGGATGAGTAGGAGCTGGAGTTGTTTTTTAATTTTTTAAATTTCTGATGTGTCAATATATATTGCTGACTTAGTATGTTAAGTGGGTTTAGTTAGTTCTAAGCTCTTGTTATAAAAGTTTTGGTTATATATAATATAATATTATATTAAGTACTAAATCTATTTTATACTCTTGCAACATGAGTTTAATATTTTTTTTCACCCAACGATTGTTATAATCACCTAAAACTAATCGAGTTAGATAAAGGGTTATATATATTTAAATGCTCAGGCAAGCTGTAACCTAAGTTTTTAATTGAGATATCTAAATGAAAATTAGTACATATGTTACTCGGCACCATAATACGGTTGGTATTGTAGATGGGCGTAGTCGGACCATTGCCACGCCCACAAAAGACCATTAATTAAAAACTAATAAATAGCCATAACTAAGCTCCACAATAAGATGCAAAGCTGTTATTTGGCATAACAAATCGCGTAAGAAAGGGACCACTGCAGTTTAAAAAATTGGAAAAAGTGGGCGTGGTTCCACCCTCTAATAGGATTAATCGGCATATCTACTAAACCACTAAGGCCATAATAACAAAATTCACTGAGAACAATTGCTTTTAGCACCTCTACCGACAAAGGGAAAAAGGGTGAAATCAGGTGACAATCCCGCTCACTCCCCAAATAACAGTATTTTTAAAAACGAATTAAAGTGTGATTAATCAATGACTAAAAACGTCAGAAATATTAAACTTTACGTGATGGCACTAGAAGGCTTTATAGGAGCCGTTGTCAAAATTGTATGATGGGCGTGGCTCCGTCCACTTTTGGTTGAAATCTCCGGAGCTACTACACCAATTTCAACCAAATTCTATTATACAAATAAAGCACCAATTAATATAACGGTATACAACTTTTCACGAATAGTGCCTTTGAAATGTGCCACCTTATGACCAAAAATTGTCCAAATTGCATCAAAACTGTTCGAGGTTCTAGGTACCGAATATGTTGACCCCAGTACCTATAGTAGACTTTTTACCAAAAATATCGGTTAATGTGTGAGATATATAATTAAAATTCGGAGAGAATCCTTTTCTGATAATATTATGACCGAATGTCAAAAATGGGTTGAATCGGGTCAATACTTCCCCCCTATATACCTAATATAAAGATTTTCGAACTGTTGACCTCAAACCACATATATTGGCCAATATGTGAGTTACCTCAACCGAAATGAGAGAGCGTGTTCTTCTGATAACGGTGTATCTTTGTGCCCTAAATCGATTAATATGGGTGAAATCTTGACCTAGCCCCATATAACTAATTGCGGTTTACTGGCATTGGTAAAAATAGATTAAATCGGATCAATAATTTCCGTCGTTCCATCTGACTTTAAACCGTTCAGGTTGGTTAAAATGTGCGATATTTTGATGAAATTAAATGAACAAGTTTTTAAAATGGAATTTGTCTAGACCTTGGTCCAAGCCTCATATCTTTAATATCATTAATTCCGATCTTCTTGTTTTTAATATAATTTTGGCTGCTGCTAACTTAAATATAGCAATAAAATTAAGTCTAGGTTAATGATCTACAATATAAATCAAAAAGATACCAAATTTGATTGTAATTTATTCACGATTTCTTCGAATAATTACTGCTGAATTCTTTCGCAAAACTTTTTAATATAAAGTTTTGCCAGCACCTGAAGGCATTTGATTCTAGCAACTTACAACAGTATAAAATTTTCGGTAAGACACGAACTGTGCGCTTCCTTACTCTTTTCGATTTACAGTTAATTTCTTGATCAAATAAGAAAGTGAAAATTCGAATCCTCTCTTCACCCAAATCATCGGTCGCCCAATTAATACACACTACAGACAGATTAATTAACTTCCTTCCATACCATATAATCACAAGCATTGAATAATGTTATTAAATCAAAAGCACAGCGGTGCATACCAACATCAATTTCCATGTTTTTATATCCTGAAGTTCGCCACAATGTTTGTAACACCAAAAAGGAAATATCAGAAGCCGTATAAACTATATATATATATGGTATATAAAAGATCAGCATAACGAGCTAAGTCGATTAAGCCTTGTCCGTCTGTATATATGCGAACTAGTCCTTCAGTTTTTGACCCAACCCCAACCCAACCCAAAATCAAGGTAATATCTTTTTATACCCTTTTGTGCTATAAGAAATGCACTTGTGAGTTAAGAGTTTAACGTGTAACCTGATTTGTTAACGAGTTTCACTATAAAAATAATTCTATGTATCATATTTAAACCTTAATTAGTGCTGTATTCAAGAAGTAGAAGCAACTTGTCATCGCAAATTGCATTCATTAGATTTAACTTGTGCTATAAAAATATAAATTTACTCTTAATTGCAATAAATGCATACAAGGAAGTCATCAATTTTAATTGCGAGAACTATGCAACTAATTTTAAAGTGTAAAGACAATTTAAGACGCCATACAAACATACACAAAGTGTTAAAATTACAACAAATCAAGCACGAAAATTGCAGCAAATTAAAGTGATGACTTAATCGCGGAGCGTAGAGTTGCCACCGCAAGCGGCAGAGACTTGACGCTGTAGCGATGACGATTGCTAAAGAAGCTAAAGAAAGCGCATAAAAGATGATAATTAAAATATTGATCGTTGTAACTGAAGTTCTAGCGCGGTTGCAGGCGGTGCACTGATGCGGCAGACAGTCGACGCTTGTTACAAGAAGCGCCAAATTCATTTGCAAGCTGCGAAAATTAATGGCGTTCATGCTGATATGGGACAAATGTTAATTCAATTAAGTCGACACTTCGGCTAAACAACAACAAAAGCAACAAAAAGCGAAACGCGATTGCAATTTCTGAAGCGTAGAACAAGCCACAGTGAGCAGGCAGCAAAGCATAAATAAGAACGTATGGCGTGGAAACAAGCACAGTTTTTAACGGTAAACTCCAGTTAAAGCACGATGACTTTGTTGCATTTGCAACAGACGAGTTTTAGCACAAAAGCGCCGATATTTGCCGCAAGCGTTGCACGCACCTCCTCACCCGTGCAAAAATAATGCACATCAAGACTGTTCAAACGCGCAGCTTCACACTAGCTTTACGCTTGCAACGCGCTTAAATGCCAAACCACTTACGCTTCACTTGCAACACGCCATTGGAATGATGTTATACGAGCCGCAGCAGCAGCGGCAGCAACAGTTGTGGCAGCTCCAAGGCAACAGCCGCTGCCGAGGCCGAGGCCAACAAACAAACAAGTGGGTGTTATAAATGCGCCGTTGACTGCGCTGCTCATGGAATTAATATCAATTAACTGTAAGTTGCATAGCTCCTTGCAAATTACGCACTCAATAAAGCGCTTAATGAGTGGAAGGCAGCTGCCAACACTTGCAATCAGCGCCAGCTTACTTACAGCTTGCCCGCCACTGCGGCGGTATGCGCAGCGGTTCGTTTCAAGCGATTCGATTGCCTGCCAACTTCGCGTTTTTAAACGCAAATTTTCTTTCTACGCAGTTTTTCTACATGGACAACGAAAGGTTGCCATAGCATTACGCTTAATTATACAAATACAATTGGTTAACTGCTAATTTGCGATTCGAAAGCGTTTAAAGCAGCGCAAGAATAAACGGTTTTTGTGCCAAGGCTTTCAAGCGACTCACCAGTATCAAAATATAAGATTTTTTTGAAATTAATTTGATGAAGTGTTAAAAGAGATTCGGAGAGTTGATAAAGAGTTATGGAATTACTACACGCTTGTATTAAAGAGTATCGACAATAAAAACATCAGCGCCGGAGTCATGAACCACGCCGAGTGTACAGCCAGAGATAAGCAAACATTTTATAATACTGTGAAATTTCTACTTGAGTGTCGCTTCCGCCAAAAAAAATTAATCTCACAACTAAGAGTCATCTAATTTGAAGTTTCTGAAGACATATAGTGATTATTGTCCCAAATAATATTGAGCACGAAAAAATGTTAACTTCGATTTAACCGAAGCTACAATACCCATCCCATATACAAAAGATGCCTCACAATAACTTTGGTCGGTCAATTTGTATAGCAGCTATATGCTACTGTGGTTTGATCTGAACAATTTCTTCGGAGATTGCAGCATTGCACTTTATACCGATCGTTCAGTTTATATACCCTGTTCAGGGTATAAAACTATTGTTACATAAATCCAGCTGACGTGGAAACGAGTATTACTTTCGTTTCTTGTTGTCTCTTTTATTCTTTCGGCCATTGAGCTTGATATTAATTCCATGGGCAACGTGAGCAATCATTTTTATTGTAAATGCGAATATTTTGTAAGGATTTTTCATTCAAGTTTGTATATTCGAAAAAAGATATTCTTTTGTTAAAGCTCTGAGTTCATAGAAACCATTGTTAATCTCCGCCAAAAGCTTTTTGCTAATATAGAGCTTTCGCTCTGACAAAGAGTCAACCTTTTTGTAAGGCTAGAGAAAGTAGCTTTCAATTCGTAGAGTACAAGTATAGCGTTCATTCTCCAAGAAAAATTTTGCGCAATAAGAGAAATTCTTCAACATATGGTTATATGGATCGCAACGTTTTCACTTTTCGAAATAATTTTATCATCTTGTGAACAACAAGGTTTACTGTGAGTAGCTTCCAATTTACGAGCTTTGATATTTTTTTGTAATACTTCCAGGAAGGAGTTAGTAAAATTTGTTTATTTACCAAAGTTAGTCATAAGAGCTTAAATAATTTAATGTTGCTCTGTGTAGTTGCCGGCATCTACTTTTGGGGCCCATTGTCAGAGAGGGATTGCACTCTTGAGAGAAGCTCGTTTGAAAGTGAAAATTATGCGATCACTGGCTACTCTTAACCTACTCCAGAGCAAATAAACTTGAAAGACTGCAAAGCTTTCGATCCAAAATTGCAGCTTACATTTAATTCTACGAGCTTGATCAAACTTTCAGTTATAATCAAGAAATCAACGGTAGACTACCGTTTTAGATAACGTAAAATGTTTTGGATCCTCACTACAGCGTTTTTTTGGAATTTGGAAATTATTCACTTTTTCCACGTAGCTGTAAATTTTTAAAAACTAACATTTATTGTACTTTGGTCAAAAACCAGTAAATAGCAGTAGCCCTCGGCGTATTCGGCTGGATATTCTGATATCAGATTCAGCTCTGTCCTTTTCTCTGCATACATACATAGTTTATTCCGTTTATATACTGATTACTTTGTGCCAGCTAAATCTTTGTTCAGAACCTTGGTTCTCCCCGAAGCCTACTTCAATTTTTTTTCTCCGTTCATGACTGTAGTGTAATCAGATCTGGCGGCCAATTTTCATTAACTATGAGTTTTGACATGTGCCCTCAATATTATGCAAGTTTCTAAACAATTGATGCGGTCAATCACAATTGACTGTACAGAATGCGGACAATCCCTATTGGCGTATTGCAATAATTTCACTTACAGTCAAACGTTTGAAACTCTGACACAACTGACATAACATATCAACTCAGGTGTCAAGTTGCATGGTCATTTACTGCATTTGATGTGTATACAGCGCCTGGCATTGCCTCAAGTGCTCACTGCATTCACTGAGTATGGTGCTGTGTGAGTGGAATGTCTACAAAAGAGAACAGATAAAAGTATGTAGCAATAAAAAGTGTTAAATCATAAAATCGAAATGAGCGCGAGGAAATCGTGGTGAGCGGTTTATGTCGATAAAAAGTGTTGAAAATCGAATTTATTGCCAAATGGTGAATGGCATGGCATAAAGGATTAATTAGGAACGTGTAGAAATACTTGCTCTCGCACAATGCTGCTGTCAACTTCAGACGTGTGTGTTAAAAGCTCAAATATTCTTATAAAGTGCATGTCAACTGCTGCTGAGAAAATTAAGCGTTTTTTACAGCACGTACCTACAGACATATGGACACCCGTGGAGATCTGCGGTTTGCACACCCAATATTTATTCATACTCGTACGTACTTGGGTCTTACTGTTCGCATTTATTCGATTTCGCTCGCTGCATTTGTCAGCAGTCGTTTGCAAACATTTACTTTATGCTCAGGAATACACCATATGTATATAATTCTTCATTTTCCTTCCATTTTATATCGGTCTTTCTTCCTGTATTGCCACTAAATCCTTTATAATGCAGCTCTGCATTGAGTGTCGTGCCGTTGATAAGAAGCTGCTACATTCACTTGTCTCGTTGTGTAACCAGCACTTTATGCATATACTGTAAAATACTTAAAATGATGAAGAATAATAAGGTGCACAAAAGTTCCGTGCGAAATGTGTTTTTAGCGCGGAGTCACTTGCCTCAGGGTAGATATCGAATTCGACGGATCTCATATTGGGATATACAGATACTAGATATTTTTTACCTCAGAATGATATAAAAGTTAAATATGGCTCGTTGAAAGCACGTTTCGTTGCTGCCGGTTCTTCTTTAAAGTTCTTTTCAAGGCCGATGAAGAAGAAAATTCAAGTGCAAACAGATCTGGTTTCTTCTGCACATAGTAAGGAGTGTAACCGATCGGCCATTTATTATCGTTAGAGTCTATTTTTTCTTAATGATAATTATAAAAAACCACGCCTCGTCGAACTGGTCGAGTTGAATAAATTTAACAAACTCAGCCAAAGGTTACTCTCTGGTTTAACTCTATATGTACATCTCTCTTACAAATTCTTGGAAAATTAAAATTTTTTTCCATTATTTGATTGCTTATACAAAGCCATACATATGTGTTTATACAGGGTGGCACGCTGGTAGACTGTAGAAAAATTTGATTAACATAAAGAACTAGTTCCAATCAACAAAGCTGCTTAAGCTGATGTTATATTAGGTTTATTACTTTGTTAGGCGGATATTGGTCTCGTTTTGGGACTGATTTTTGCTTATATAAATTTCAGATGTAGTTAAATTAGTGAAGTTAGGAAACAAGCGGGAATATAATGCGTTGCTTCCACACCATTCACTCTCTCCACTACAGCCTCTAAAGAGAGGCAACATCATTGACCTAGGGTTCTGTTACACTAATATGTATAGTAAGATAGTTAGAGACCTACATTAGGATATAAAATAAAAACGAATTTAGCCTTTACGTTGGACAAGTTTTCCCGTTCTATCCAGGCAAATGGAGTTTTGTTGATGTAGGTAGTTGCAAAATATAACATTAAGAAGTGTATTCACTCAACAGAAATCGCGGCTGACGAAAAATAATATGGGGAAGTTTGGTGTTATGCAAATTAGCTGATGCTAAAATCACCAAAGGCGTGAGAGATGGTCAATCAGGGAAGAACAAGAAAATCATGAGCTCTATTGCAACAAGTGGAATCGAATATATGATTACAATAGTGAGACTCTTCGGTCAGATGTTTGATTAGGCTCTTGACATATTCGCGGAAAGTCCAAAAAGTTTTCAGGGATTTCATAGTGTAAACGGAGATTGAAAATTAGTTGACAAAGAGCGACCACTGTATGAAAGAAGTATGCTGCTTTTGAACTAGAAGCCGGGACACTGTCGTCGGTAGTCATGCGCACAACTCATTCGATAAGAGCTGTCGCCATTCCTCCTGCCTGCACGCACATATGTTTAGATCTAAAGGAGTAGTTTTGCATATGAACCACCCTTTTCACTTTTTCACTCATTGCATGACAACACTTCAACTCCCACCATTCCTCTTCTGGCAGCTCCGACATTACGGAAACGGAAATACGTAAAGTTTCAGAAACACTAGCACCCAAAAGTAAACGAACCACCAACCACACATCACTATGGTTAAATACTTATGTGCAACGACAATGTGATTGCTGTTTCATCGTCTGTAGGTGTTTAAAGACAAACGTAAAGTGAATTGTCTGCTGTTTTTTTCGATTTTCTTTTCACTTGGCAACTCATGCTTCGTTTTGGCAGGCATCAGTGCACTTAAGACCATTCTTTAGCATGTATCTGTGAGTATGTGCAGGTGAATGTGTCTTTATTGCAACTATCTTGGAGCAATTCATTCAATCAAAAGCACCCACACACACGCATGCATTTGTTAAGTTTTTCATTTCATTTCTGCCTGGAATATCAATCAGTGATTGCTTTAATTGTTTCATTGTTGTAGACGTAGCTGGCAAGTTGGCGTTTTTGAACAACTTAATCCCACTGCATTGATTGCGAATTCGGAGAAGTTTTTAATGCGACTTGTTAAGACAAACACACACACACTCAAACTTTGGCTTTTTTAAATATTTATATACACCTTTTCACCATTTGCCAGTCCCGTGTGTAATAGCAGTTGAGCTGTCGAATATGCAGCTCAGTTATGTGGTGCATTCAGTGCAGTGTCAATGCGTGATGAGTTTAAAAAATTTTATTTGAAATTGTTAAATTAAATTTGTTGTAGAGAGAATTTAATTTTAATGCGTTTTATATTTGGATTGTATAGGGTGCCATTTAGAAGTGTATAATTTCCTAGAGGGGTGTAAGTCAACCCAACTGTCAAAGTAAACACATGTGTTTGATACATATGTTTGACAGTTATGGTTATATAGTTAGTTTACCACATATTAAACATTTATACCTTTATAAACACACTTTATTTTCATTTAACCATGACAAGAAATCTCAAACCATAATTTTGAGTGAAATTTTAATTTTTTAAAAACATATTGCCAGAGTTGTTTACCGCTAAGAACAGATTGAACATGATGGCGCTAGTTTAGGATTTTAGTTTGAACGTACATTTTTCTTAATAGAAAGAGAAAATGAACAATATGCTCAAACTATTATTCGACTTTGAAGTCGATCACGATGCTTTACACCTAGAGATCATTGACCTGAAGTACGTTCACTTTGAGGAGCTTAGTTCAGTCATCTGAAATCCATCGGAAATACTCTTTAGTTTTAGCACTAAAAGTTTTCAAGGTGATTTCAAATAAAAGACGACTTTTAAAAAAGTTTTAGTATTTTCTCATTTTTGGGACACAGAACAACCTGAACAGATTCCAGAGCTGCCTTTTCATTCAGAAAAAACAACGGTTTGGTATGGCCGGTGGAATCATCGGTACATATGTCTTCAAAAATGATACCAGCGAGAACGTAAGTGTAAACTTCAAAAAATAAATGCCAAAGAATGTTCTTTTGAACAATGATAAACATTCCTCATTCAATTTGAATTTTGTATAACTTAATAGTTCCGGTAACCTCCACAGACCATTTAATTTATTGATATTATATCGTTTCTTTAAAGCTGAACACCAAACCAGTGCTTCATAAGTTGGAATTGATCTAATGACTACCGTATACATCCACAAAGAGGTTACAACTGGGCAAAAGTGCACCAGCAGAATCTCTTCGATGGTGAGCATTGAATCTTCCAGCAAAATGCTGCTCTAGCTTACAAGTCAAAAACCATCAGCAGTGGCTTAAAAGGAATATTTCTGGTTACATAGCTGCATATGATTGGCCGACTGGATTTGGATCCATTGGACTACAGTTAATAGACAGAGTTGTATAACATGGCCTATCAAATACCCCACAGAAATTTTGAGAGTCTCAAAAAATATTTGGTTCGAGTGGTGTTGAAATAGAAGCTGAGTATGCTGCTGGAACATCGCTACCTTAATATATCCATTAATTAAGAAAACAGGCTATATATATATGTAATATAAAAGTTATTCCAATTTAATTTTTGTAACGGCCTGAATTTGTAACAGAACTTATGGCAGGAAATTCGAAACCCAGTTAGATTGCACAATTCTTTGAAGTCAACTTCATGGGAGCAGATGAAACCACTCACTCCGATACTAAAAAGGACGGAATGATCCAAATCAGGAGATGTAAGAAGTTAAAGTAACTTTGTAGTTCAAAAAGTTTGATATAAATTAATTTCTTTTGACCCTATATACCAGCTCCGAGCTCCACAAAAAAAAAACGAAGAAATACAATTTTAACTTTAGCAATATTGTGTCAAAGCAGATTTACAACGTGCCAGCAATAAACTCATTTACCACAGTGCTTAACCACCTCGATAAAATTTGTACTGTTCTTGTGAGATTTCGGTATTTAAGTCACTGAATGATTGGCTAACACAGCAACAACCATTATCCAGCACTTCAACACATACTCCACATAGTATGCCTGCATTAAATGGGGAATGAAGAAAAGGCTAGAGCACTTTTGTGAGAGCACAGGAGGTTATTAATTATAACCTTAGTCACCACTGAGTTGTGGAGCACCTGTCATCACCGCTGTTGTTTGTATGTATCGTCAATGCGTTGTCGATTACCTTCTATCTTCTGGGAGACTACTACATTCTTGTCTGATTTTATTCCGGTTGCGGCAATAACCATTTGTAGTGCAGCTTCTCTACTTCTACGTTAGCCAAGTCGTTTAACTTACCAATTATTTGCCCACTATGTGCCATTCGATACGGTCTGTTGGTTTTCCAACTAGTCAGTAGTAGTAATGCTTTGCAATTATACTCGAGCAATTTTCATAATTTCATTTTGTATACAGCCTGAAGAACGGCAGATGGGTAGAAGACATGTAAAAACTTGTTGGTGTTTTTACAATAAAACCCTGCGGTGAGTAAACTCCCTCACTACAAAATGAAAATAAGATACCTTTCATGCCTCCTGCTGTAATCAACACTGAAGCTTATGTATGAAGTTTACTTGGTATTGAGCTATACTGAGCCTAATCATTTTAATTAGGTGGTGTAAGTTATGCAAATTGTCAGATCGAGAAGAATGAACTAATTGTTCCACAGTTCATTTATTTTATAACAAAATTAACATTTGACAACACGCTAAGAGTACCAAGTTAAGCTTTGCAAAACATATCGTAGAAAATTAAATCTATGCATCATATTACATCTAATGAAACATCTGGAGAGTATCTGCGACGATTTTCGACCTCTCAGTTTTTCTTCTATAGTAGGTTTAATATACGATTCTTAAAATGCTATAGTAGCTTTTTGAGCGGAAAGAACTCATGATAGACTTATTCCTTGATACAGAAAAGACCCTCCGCAACATTTAAAAAATAATAATTTCAAAGGGGAACTTGCTGTAAGCTACTGTGAGCTTTTCTTATTAATCATACTCTAGTGGGTAACTCACTCAAAGGAGGTATCGTCGGTTTTCTCTGAAAGAGAAAGGAGTTTTGAAATCATTGAAATCTCAAGCATTGCGATTTCAGTATGCATTTTCTCAAAATATTTTATTCATATAATTTCGTTTTCATGTTATTCCAAAAATTTTCACTTTCGATTTCTCTCATCGAAATACTCTTCCTCTTCATTATCATCAATATCCTTGTCCTCTTCGCTTAAATGTATCTCATGATCCGGCAAAGCTGCGAGCATACGTATATCCAAGCAACGACTAACCGGCTGCTGCAGCAGGTCCAGTTGGTCCTATTGGTCCCGTTGGACCAGTTGGTCCGGCAGGTCCACGTTCACCAGGGAAACCACGTCTGCCGCGACGACCAGGTGGTCCAATCGGACCGGGAATACCTGGTCTACCGGGCAAGCCACGTTGTCCAGTTGGTCCCTGCGGTCCCACCGGTCCAGGAGAGCCTTCGTCTCCCTTGTCACCACGATTACCTTGCAATCCCGCCTGCCCTGGTGGTCCGATTGGACCCGGCGGTCCAGGTGAACAAATGCATTGAGTTTGAGGATACACTATTGGCTGTTGGCGACCACCAAGAAGCGCGCGTTGCTCAGTTAGATTGTCTGATGAGCTTAAACGTCGTTTACCCGTAGTGGTGGGTAGAGCGATGGCGAACAGAAGAATAAAAGCTAAAGACCAGAGCATAAAGTTTCAAAATCAAAGAATATTACAAAAAAAGTATTATATTTCGCTTACCGCTAAGTGCACAAGTTGTGATATGCATTGTTGTCCAAAATTAAACTGAGTTAAAGTGTGGTATCCACAAGTTTATATAGAAGGGCTGAACTTAGCGCTTGGAGGGCGAAAAAAAAAACAAATCTTACAAGAATATTAAGTTCTGCAAATCCCATTAGTAACTCAGCTAATAAATCACGCACATTTGCATTTTATCATAACGGAATTTTTACGAGGCACAGACCGCTAGTTATACCAATTTATTGATTAGTATGTGTGGTATTTTAACCCGTAAAGTCAGCGGAGCAGTAACCCCATAAAACTCGCATATAAATCAGTAAAACTTCTAAATATATAAAATAAGCATTCATGCACAGTTACAGCGTTAAACGCGGATTTGCTATGAGAGTGTCAATACTGTTCGTCTGTTTTGGTATTATATACTTATAATTAGTTTTAATAAATAGCATTAATCCATTTATTTAATTATCTTTCGCAGGATTCATCGCTTTGGCTACTGCCAATTTCGTTACACAAGTCGGTCCACCTGGCCCGCCAGGACCGCCGGGCTTACCTGGTCCACCAGGACCAAAAGGTGAAAAGGGCGAACGTGGCTCGGAAGGACGTGCTGGTTTGGTCGGACCGCAAGGCGCGTCTGGACGACGTGGTCACACTGGCAGCCCAGGTGTGGTAGGACCACCAGGAGCACCAGGTTTACGTGGCCCACGCGGTTATGACGGTGAACGTGGTCCTGACGGCCCAACCGGACCAACGGGACCAACAGGTCCAACTGGAACATAAATAAATCAATTATTTTTGGTATTTTATTGGACTTAGAACTAAAACGTTACTTACGAAATAAAATTTGTGAAAATAAATGTAAAGCATATCAGCAAATGATTGTATTTTCGATTACTTATAAGAAATTTTATTACAGTAATGGATTTCAAAAGTTATCTTTAGATTTGGGCAGCAAAGTCATTGTACAATACGTTTGGAAAATTTAAATTAGCTTCGTCGAGCGTTAAGAAAAATCTTTATGGTGAACCATGCTATTAATATATAGTCGCCCAAACTTACTATCTTATTACAATTCAAGAATTCATTCCGAAATACAGAATGATGACATAGAGGGCCGTTATTTAATCGAATTAAAAAGCTAACGCTTTATTATTAATCTATGTGAGAATCGTTCACCCAACGTCATATACAGATATTGTGTCAGAATTGGTTTTGTTGGATCGGAGTTGGATTTTGTTGACTAACCCAGCACTCAGTACTTAATAATCTCTGAATTCGATGGATTTCATAGGAGTGGGACGTAAACTAAACGCATACTCATCGTGGTCCCCTGTTAGACATTTTCGAACGGTTCTTCGGAAACTCGAAAAACATAACGTCATTGAGAAAATCAGTAGATATAACATAAAATTTCGAATAAATTGCCGTAGTGATGGTGTCTTGAATCTAGCATATAAAATAAATACTTATATGAATGTGAAAAGATTATAAATATTGGCTTAGTACTAAAATGTATTTCTACCTTTCTGTTCTCGTTTGTTCAGAATAAAGTTCATTCAAAATGGAATTCATGCCCTGAAAGGTCTGATATATTCAAGAATTGTGTAGCAAAAGTTTCGACATAAACTTTCTTCGCAGTAAGAGTGTTTAAACTCCATTAAATCATTTTCTAAAACAATACAACCTCGGAGTTTCTGACGAACAAGTAACTATCAATTAATCGTTATTAAAAGACTTTCAAGGAGTAACAGCTTTTTAATGAAAGAGAACACCACAGCCCTGGTCACAATTCTTAGGAAAAGACGTATAGAAGAGCATAATTGGAAGCAGTTATTGTTTTTTCTCTTTTATTTTCTCTTTTTATGGATATAAAATTTTGCACAAGAAATCATGTAAACATATATATATGTATATAGATATATTAAAATAGTTTTATAATGCTTTATAGCACATTTTAGCAACAAAACTAAATCGCTGAAATTTGATCTTTACACCAGAGGTTACTGAGGATCACACAACACCTTTACAAATACACAGATTACTGCCAATACTCAAAGAGTAAAAAACGCATTTCACCAAACAAGTGATCAATGAATTTAATTGCTTTTATATGACAGTGTTTTGGTTTGATTACCGCTGATGCTGTTGTCGAGTGAAACAGGTGAAAGACATTGTTAACGCTCGTAAATTGTGGCTTTGCTCCAATTAATTTGTACCAAGTTGTAGTCTCTTTTACGATTGCGATGATAAGCGCTAGACTTCGCTCATAAAATCAGTAGACTCTATACACGCGCACACACACTGCGAGCTGGCCAGACGATTGTCATGTGATCAGTTTGCTTATGGCAATTTGATTGCCTTCTCGATTTCCGCTCTGCAGCGTCAGTAACAACCGCTCTTGTAGTTGTAATAAAAATTCGGTACTTAAAGGTCTTTTTGTGCTATAAAATTAGACCAGGTGACTTTTAATGAGGCACTATAAAGGTAGCTAGAGTTCTAGAGCGAGTGTGTGTGTGGGTTTGCGCGCAAAGTGTTGGCTTGACCAGATCATCAAATCTAGTTTATGCCTTTAAGGTGTTTATATACATACCTGTATAAATATATATATATATATATAAATATATATATTGTATGGTGTGCTTGTGCTTTTCAATAAGACATCAAACTCTTCCTGTCACATACAATGTATGTGTATATGTTGCCAAAGTGTGGCAACAACAGTTTGTGATATCGAAACTCGAATTGCCGTTATTGATGACTCGCTGGGATAGAGACCGACCGCAAGCGAGCGGACAAAGTGGAAAAGCACGTGAGTCATAAAAAAATTTACACCACATTGCAGAGAAATTTTCTCCAGAATGTTGAACTCTCATACAAAGTTCTCCATAAATAAACTTACATGCAATTTAAGGAGCTAACGATTAATATTCAATTATTTTTAAGGACTCACTACCTGAGGAAACCTTAATATTAATTGACCATCAATGAAATCCTATACTTTTCGATCCGGTATATATAATTTTTCTAATATTCGAATATTGCAAATAAAATAGCAATTAATTATATGTATATAAACAAGATAAAACGTTACCTTCGGTTGCACCGAATACCCTTCACAAAAGGGTCCTTAAGGAATTCGATTTAGAACGGTCAGTTTATATGAAAATTGTACTGTTGGCTGGGAAAATAATCCATGCCAAATTTTGTGAAGATATCTTGTCAAATAAGAAAGAGCATGATTTGGTTGTTCCATTTGTATGGCAGCTATATGCTATAGTGAGCCGATATCGCGTTGCCGACAAATGACCAGCTTCTTGATGCGAAGAGAACGTGTGCCAAATTTCCGATCGAAATCTCAAAAACTTTGACTAAGAAAAAGTTCATACAAAGCACGACGAGTGAAATTTCAATGCGGGCTGGATAGTGATTTGACGGACCAGAGTTCTTTCTGAAGTCAGCGGTTTGTTTCTAAGTCTCTGTCTGCGATTTCTGAGAACAATGAACCAAACCGGTGTTCGCTAATTATTGCATCTATATGAATGCGCAAGACATTGAAGATTTTCTATAATCGTCTTGTAATTATCCCAGCTGACTTCATTTAAGTTAACAGATATAAGATTTCCCATGGGTAGCTCAAGTGGATGTATGTTATTACTGAACTAACTACTGAGTGCTAGCTGGTTATGCTTTATATTACAGTTATGCTGTATAACTACTTCGTTATTCGTTATACAGAATCATATATATCTGCTGTTTTTAATATTTCCTGTTTGTTCGAGTCCCCCTGGTTACTCGAAACGTGTTCGAACTTCCACCGTAGATATGAATGAACTATTATACTTTTCTAATTACAATAATAACTGCACAGTTGTTTTAACAACTTATCGCACAATCAACTTATTTCGCAAGGAAACAAACAATAAGTTTGGATAATCTGATATTAAAAATGCAATTACAAACATTGTTGCATATTGTTGTTTCTTTAAAATGTCCTTACATTCTTTCAAATCATTTTAAACTTATGGCGAAAATCTCATTTGAATTTTCCTAAGTGTAATGCTTTTGAAATTTCTCCATCTGCTTGCGACTAATGTCCTTCAACTACACTAATTTCCCTTATTTCCACTTTAACGCCACTTCGAAACAGTTCAAATTTCTACCTCATTAAGAAATGCTTTCAAACTCGGACAGCCAACACGAGTCCCGTATGTATTTACTTAGTGTTCGTTTGTAGCATTTGTGCCAAGGAGGCTAAGCTAAGCGAGTCGAGCGGAGATTTCGCCCTGATAAATACAACAAGAACAGATGAAATGAAAAAGGTAATAAAGAATTGAATAGCTGAAACAGCAACAACAACAAATGCAGGAATCAGAAACTTTGCATAATTAAAAATTGTTTGCTGTTTTTTACGATTGGCAGCCAAGTTAGCGTTTTGGTTTAACTGTGTAGCTCAATAAAATCCACAAAATGCGCTTGTTTTGTTTCGAATCAAAAAATAAGTTTACCAATGGACAAAATAGTTATAGAAAGCAAAGCAGCGCATTAATGTAAATAGCATGACCATAACCATTGCTAAGTATACACTGGATGACAGATGAATGAGACAAACGTTCTTCAGACACCAAATACAAAAAACTTTTCGAAAAATTTTTCGTTCCATCACTTTGCTCAGCTGGTGAAATATAGTAACTGTGTAAACATGAAATTGACAGTCGAGCGAATATCAATATGCAAAAGTAATATATAGATTTTTACTCTGATATATCAGCATATAGAGTTTACATATTCCCATCCTGAGCAAAAAAAATTTCCAAAGTGCACTGACTTCAAATATTTTACTGTCCTACCAACATCAATTGGAGTAATGATAAATATGTAAGTGCAATGTAGAATGAGCCAAGCAATGAACTCGAAACAAATTTTGTAGGTTAAGTTAAGTTGGGTTGTAGGGTTGATCGTAAACAATGGGTTTCAGTTGGATAGATGTTGTCTTTTGTGTTAAATACTAAGCAATAAACTCTCTAATGTGGATCACCAGATCATCATAAATTGACTGCGCGTTTTGAGTTTACCACACATTTGTTAAGGCAGTTAACTTTGCTGGGTACGCCGAAAGGTGTGTATACCGATCTATTAAGATGATTCCACCTCACCTTCCTTCATACAGTTCTTGCCGAGCTCACTGAAGTTCCTTAGGTTCAGCGCTATAATGCAAGAAGACATCCGAAACCGACGTGCTTCCCATTGGATGAAATTAGCCTAAGGCTGCCCGGCTTAGCATACTAATCTGCCTTGCTCTTTCCGACGATTCCGCTGTGACCGGGTTCGCATACAAATGTAATTTGGAGAAAGTTTGTTGCTATAGCTAACGAGGTCATGCACTCGGCTATCGGAATGAATGCAAAACTTTCTGAAGGATTTCTGGTTTACAGTTTAACCTTGGAGAGAGCTTTAGACATGAAGGAACATTAAAAACTTGTTTTTTATTTAGTTTTTCGGATAACATCTAGAAGACCGATACAAGAACAAAGATATGTTCGGTTAAACACCTAGTGCGGATATATGTATCAAGAACAGACACTTGACGCGGAGTGTAAGAACAAAAGTGGTCATACGTACCACTCTATCCGCAGGAGTCGGCATTCACACTAAAAACAATTTCTCGGGTAATAGCAGCGGCTTTTGCTTACGGCGCAGCGTTATTTGCCATTAGCCATTCAAACATTGGACGGCGCATTACAATAACAAATATATGCATACAACGGTTCGCTTTTAACTTTCAATTGCAGCAATTTTTAGCTTTCGGCTTCGTTTTCATGTTAAGCAATACACACTGGAGGAGTCGCTGTGCCACTCCCGATCGGCGTACTTGTCATTCAATGCGAAATGCAAAAATTACACTCGTACAATTTAAAACGAACGGAAGTGAAATTGTAAGAAAAAAATAACTAAAACAAAGCAAACGAAAACCAAAAAAAAGTGTGAAAAAAGAATCCAAATGAAAAGGAAACATAAATACAAAACCTTTGCATTGTGCCTAGGGCAGATCCTTGGGTAAGCTTTCAAATACAGCAAAATGGGGCAGCAGAAAAAAATTACAAAACAAAAAATTAAAAAAAAGCAATAACCGAAGAACTTTTTCAAAAGAATTTTCGCCTTTTCCCAGTTGGACGTAACCACCAACTGTGTGCCGGGCTGATGGGCCGACTAGAGGTAGTTCACGATAAGCAGCGGCCGTTGACTTGCCGGACAGCGCACCGTGCACTGGCCACCGAAATGAGACCAATGCGACTAGGGGTTCTGGGAAATGGGAAATGGAATGAATAAAACAGAACAACAATTTCGCGCGTTACTTCCGCTAAATTAGTGTTGATTGTGGTCGTCGTGTCGCCGTGGACGCGCCGTGAAAGCGCCGCTACCAACGCGTGCTAACGCAACACCGATAGCCAGACGCCAATGAACGAGTACACCAAAATCACCACGAGCCACTAGCAGCAACAACATTATTAATATTGCTATTTTTGTTGTTGTATGCTGTTGCTTCAATGACTGCTGCTGCTTTTGCTGTCGTTCACTTGTTATCCTTAATTTATGCTCGCTTTGTTGTCCCTTCGCCATTCGGCGCGGCACAATCGTCGACTATCCCGCTGTGTCCGCAACGCGCGCTGTGCCGCATTAACGTACAGTGCGAGTACGTGTGTACGCGGTATTATGTTGCATGGCGATTCTATGAATTCTCTCGTATCTGGGTTAAACGGCACTTTTCATAATTTTTAACGTCATTACAAAAGCGATGGCAATTACACGATCCTTTGACATATGAAAATTTATTGCGCTCGTAGGCAAGCATTTAACAGTTATGGGCGCTGGTTGAGCACTAGCTTTGCTGGTATAGTTGTGGTGCACAGAGTTTATGTGATTATTTATTAATTTCTTAATCGGAGGTATGCGATTTGCCTTTCCACTTGATTGGACGTCGGTAAATACATTGCACGAAGTTAAATAGTTAGAGTCGCGGTGGCGAACCTAGTCGGTGATATGGCAAACTACAGTTGCTAATACACGACTCCAAAAACTAGTGTATAATATAGAGCCTTAAATTATGTATTTTACTTTAAACAAGTAATTTTATATTCTTGCAACTTGCAAGGACCAAACTCGGGTAAATACATACCTTCAGGTGTTAGCAAAACTTCATATAAAACAAGTAAGGAAGTTTTAAGTTCGGGTGTAACCGAACATTTTATACTCTCGCAACTTGGAAGGATCAAAGCCCGGGAAATTACTTCAGGTGTTGGCAAAATGTTATATTAAAAGAAGTATTGATCCGATTCAACTCATTTTTGACACAAAGACATACATACTATTATCGAGAGTTTCATTTATTTATTTTATTATATGAGTTTCAAGTCTTTCTTTCAGTCTACTACTTGTATAGGCACAGGGGCCCACATATTCAGTACCGATTTAAACAATCATTGTTGTTTGATTTGCATAGTGGAAAGTGAAAGAATCATATGGAATTTTAAATGGTGTTATATGGGAAATAGGCGTGGTTGTAATTCGATTTTACCCATTTTCGCACTATAACATAGAAAAGCAAAAAGAATAGCATGTACCATGTAGATCCCAAGATATGGTTTTTTACCTAAAAGTGGACGCGGATCCTATAAAGTCATCTCATACAATCCCAGAGATAAAATTTAATGTCTCTGGCGTGTTTAGTGATTTATTTATAGCTCTTTTAGTAGTTTTTATCAGTACCGTTATATGGGGAGTGGGCGGGGTTGTCACCTCGTTTTACCCATTATCACACAGTCAATAGAGATGCTAAAAACATTAGCTTCCAGTGAATTTTGTTATTGTAGCTTTGGCGGTTAAGGAGATATGCACATTAAACCTATAAGGGGGCGAAACTACGCCCACTTTTAAAAAAAATGTGGAAAACGGTTGGCCTCAAGGGCCATCCCTGCAACTTCCCTCTAATTTCATACGCTAACGTTCAAATTTCGCATTTTTCACTGCTTTTGAGCTCTTCGAAATTTTTCGTTTTCGATATCTAGCAAGTAAATCAACCGATTTCGACCCGGTTTGCGGCAAACGATGTGTTTTTCAAGGTTTAGAACTGATTAGAATTCGAAAAAAACGATTTTTCAAAATTTTTATTTTTGAGATTTCTCGAAATCTACTGGTCTGATTGGGTCCAAACTTACACGAAATTCAAGTGCAATGAAACCCTTTGGAATGCCGTTTAGTTTATTCAAATCGGTTGAGCAGTTTAATAGTTATAAGAGGGTCACATACATACACACACACACACATACATCCACACATACATACAGACATACGGACATCATCGTAGAAATGTTCGGGGAAGCTTCCTCGACCCTCAGAACGTCGAGATCTGTTGAGAACTCGATTTTTGCAAAATGGGGTGAAACCAATATCTTCCCGATTTTTAGAAAATTTTCCATTTTCTTAGCGGGAAGTTAAAAAAATGTAAACTGCAGATGCCCTTTCCTAATTTTGTATCTTATTGTGGAGCTTAGTTATGACAATTTATTTGTTTTTTATTAATGGCGTTTTGTGGGCGTGGTAGTGGTGGTGCCGATTACGTACATCAGCAATACAAACCCTCTTACGGTACCAAGAAACATGTGTACCCAGTTTCATAAAGATATCTCAATTTTTACTCAAGTTACAGCTTGCACAAATGGACGGACGGACAGACAGTCACTCCGATTTCAACTCGTATCTTCATCCTGATCATTTATATATATATATAACGCTACATCTAACTTGATTAGTTTTAGGTGATACAAACAAACGTTAGGTGAACAAAACTATTATAGTTGTAGTCTGTAGCAACATGTCGCAAGAGTATAAAGACATTTCCATTCATTAACCGCACTTGGAAAGGAAGACGAATAATGTTTCCAACTAATTTTTTCAATGTCTCACTAGGATGGATAATCGCATGTGGAGAAATTTTTTGTAGTGGGAACTAGTTCAAAGATCTGCCGTATTGACAATGTTGTTTAATCCTTCGATAAAGCTAAGCTTGAAAGGTGTAGATAACGAATATCTGTGCGAATGGGTCAATATTGGCTGGTGAAGTTCAAGTTAGAGTCACGAGAATTACATGTTTAGCGGCTTCAAGTGTCAAATGCTTTCATAATTATTCATTTTTCAGGAAAATCTTCTCGGTTTCATGTAAAAGTGCCGTTATAACGATACATTTTGCAGGAAAGTATGTTATTTTCATTAAATCCTGCTACTCATTTTGTCAACGTTTTAAGAGCAAATAGGTAGTAAGATGTTTATCTAAAAATGGTTATTTTCTTGCAATTTGAAAAACTAAGACTTATTTGAAGCCAGATTCTCTCAATTGTTAAGAATATTATATATTTTTTCCCATAGTGCCCAAGGTGAACCTAAGTTCTTTAATTAGGGTACCACAAGAACACTCTGAAATGTATTCTAAGTACTTATGGAATTTTGTTACTAGTTTGCCACGCGTTTCGTAAAATCTTTCTAGACACCACATCCTCAACCTTACCGCTCCCATATCTTTATCCCTGCCAGCTTTAACAATAACACAATGTGTTTTACCGCCTGAGTTAACATGATTGCATAGGCGACCAATACTATCCATATACATTCTAACCATTCAATTTATTTTTTTCACTACCTTTCTTTATTTGTTGAAGTAAAAATCTACTGGGACCAGCAATGCTCTAGTAATTATATCAACAGTAGAGCAGCTCTTATCCCCAACAGAATTTAAGTTAGCTTGTGTTTACTGTTTTCTATCAATCGAATTCAGTAAATGTCGGTGCTGGTAGTGAAGGCTTAGAGGTTTTGAACTCATGTCGAAACCCGAGCAATTTCTCCTTTATATAATTTCCATTTTCTTGAGGCAGACTGTGCCCAAGTTCTGGATTGGAATGTAAAAACCTTCTACTTCTCGATTGCGAAAGAATTGTTAGATATTCTTCTAAGATTTTAGCAATATATTATTTAAACTAACTCCTTGCTACATGCTTATAAGATACCAAATCCAATCGGCTTAGTTTCAAATTAACTCATACGTCACATTTCAAAGAAGGTAATTTCTGCAGAAACCAGGTCTTTTAAAAGTTATTAGAACTCTTATTCAATCTCAGTTAAAATCGTTAATTTGTGAACGAGAACCTTAAAAGCAGTATAATTTTATTTAACTATATGAGCGCCAGCAAATGTTTTAAAAACACTCAACTTTAAAGATTCCTTAAATTAGTATTTCTCATTGTATTTTCTTAGAAAATTCGTATTTTTCTTCTGCTTTGTTAAGCTAAGTTCAGTACCATTTGCCGTTAACTACCGTTAAATATATTCCTTATATCCAATTAAATGTTCATTATTCAGAAATTGTTTTCTTTGATAACGTAATCCACAATTGCCTTAATATAATAATGTCTCGCGTTTGTTAAACTGTTCTCCCTCACTCACTCTCTCTATCTGTCTCTCTCTCTCTATGCAGCACATTAGTCATACAGGACTTATTTTGAATTTGGTGTGCATTCGTTTACAGTGTAGGCAATATAAATATTTACACATTTGAAATTATGCCGCATTAATTCTCGTAAAGATCATCTGAAGATAAGCATAATACAAGAGATATTTCATATTGAGAAAACACGCTGAGCAAATGGATTAAACCCGCTACAATAGTAGAGCTCTTTTGTAAGATTTAATCGGGATAAGATGTAATACAAATAATCTGCATACTCTCTCATCACAAAACCAGGTTTAGCACCTAGAAATTCAGTCTTTAGTTTCTCAACAGGTTACTACTCATATAAGAAGGTGGATAACTCAATCAAAATTACTTGATTGATTGTGTTAGAAGACTCAGAAAATGGAAATTTAACTCTTAATTACTTCATATACATGATGGTAGAATTGTTGTGCTTGTCTCTCAGATTTATTGCTTCAACTGGCTGAGAATAAAAGAGAAGCTTCATATTGTCTGACGTGTTGGCGAATTTCATAATTATTTATCTCTCCATATAATTAGAATACTTTGCAAATGTTGCCTTTCGTTGAAGTTTACTTTATCCTTGTCCGAGCCAGCGACTTTTGCTCTAAAGAGCAGACTAGTACGAGCAACCTGTGCCCGTATATAGAATATAACTTTTTGCTTAGATCTTATGAAGATTCTTTAGGCCGGAAAGCCATTATAATGATTTATTAACTTTTGTTATTTTGGAAAATACAAGATCGAAGTCTATTGATTCCCTGCAAAATCGAGTGAGAGGTCTTGATTCCGTAGTAAAAGTTAGGTTTTAAAGTGTACAGTTTTTTCTGAAACCCTATAAGAGTAAAAGAAGGCGTTTTAATGCGGTTTAATATTCGACATAGCCTAATAAAAAATATGTACGATGTATAACATAATTTTTCAGAGCATTGGAAAATTATATGCACTCTTCTGTTGTTGTAACAAAGCTGCTGTTCTCATTTTAATGACCACTACTCAATGTGTTAATATACTCGTAAGCTAGTATTTGCTGTCGCCTATATACATATGGATGTGTGTGTGTGTGTGAGGCAGCAGCCATATTTAGTTTCCAGGCACTTCAGCACTTAACGTAATTACCCAAAAAGTACGATTACACACTTATAGGCTTCACATGCTCCAAAGCTTAAGCGCGATTTACGTTTACGTCTATGAATGACAGACTGTCGGCAGAAGAAAAGCCTCAAGCGCACAGATAGATAGGGAGCGCATAAAATGGCGGTTGTGCGGAGGCGATGAGTTTAGCAAAAGTAGTTAATAAAATTCAATTCCGACAAGTTTGTGTTATTTTTACAGACTACACACACACCGTTATATATATATGTACTATACATTTATGTAGCGATTCCAGGATTTTGAGTAAATATATACATACATACTTGTACTTGCTTAAGGAGGCTTTTGGTTTGAAGCAGCTTTAACGGCTTTCTTTAGTCAGTCACTGAAGGCCGTGAAATGTATGGAAAGCAATGGGAATGAAGAAATAAAATAAAATGAGCGAAAATGCTGAGAATAAAATCCCAGAATATGGTTGTGGGTATGTATGTACGCGTATGAGTGCCGAAGCGTCTGAGACCATTATTACAAATGCGGAACTCATGTCCGAATTAAATGGCCAAATGAATGAATACAGACGCGTTGGCAACAACTCGATTACGCGCCAAAAACATGTTACCGACTAAGGCGCTATTAGGCTGCAGGAAACAGACAGCGGAGCTATTACGACATAGTCTTCACAGAGTTTGAGTATTCGTAGTTTGGTGGTATGCAAAAATATTCAAATAAGCCAGATGAGGAAGGTGTGGAAGATGCTTAATTTAATAATTTGCTTAAAAAGATATGGTTTTTTTTAGTTTTAGACTAACTTTTTTTGTAGCCGCTTGTAGCACATGAAAATATTAATTTTTTTTTGAGAGTTCAGTGTAATACTCGAATATTTGAAAATAAAAAAGTTTAAAGGTTGCCAGCTGGTTGCAACACTGAAAGCAGTTGAAGTTTGCGAAATTTTTTTTGATACTCTTGCAACATGTTGCTACAGAGTATAATAGTTTTGCTCACTTAACGGTTGTTTGTATCACCTAAAACTAAGCGAGATGGATATGAAAATATATATACAAGTATATAAATGATCAGGTGGACGAGACGAGTTGAAATTCGGGCGACTGTCTGTTCGTCCGCCTGTCTGTCTGTCTGTGCAATCTGTAACTTGGGTAAAAAGTGAGATATCCTAAGGAAACTCGTGTTCCTTGGCAAAAAAGAGGAGGAGGAGTGAGGACAAGTTCGCCCACAAAACGTCATTAACCGAAAACCTACAAATTGCCATAACTAAGCCGGAAATTAAGATACAAAACTGTATGTGATTTTCGAATTCTTATTAAATTAAATCGGGTGAAAACTTGCACTAGCCCCCATTAAACGAATATCAGTATTTTCAATCAAACGAACTTTACTCCTTATATATATATATTATATATTGCTGACGGTATAGGAGGCACCTTAATGAAAATCAGAGGGCATCTGTTTCTATTAATAATATATAGTAATGCTAAAAATAAATAAATACGTGTCAATCTAACATATACCTAATAAAAGATTTTGAAACTTCCCGTTAGAATCATACCATATATATCGGTCAATATGTATGATATGTTAGCAAAATTAACTGAATGTTTAATATTGGATTTACATTAGTTTAATGCCGAAAATATGTAAAATTATATTATACTATATATATATAATAATGTCCTTTATTCTAACAAACTGCTGAACATGATGAGAGTTGGTCTAGTCCTTGGCCTCAATCTGATATCCCTAATAACACATCAATCGATCTTCTGCTTGACGTTTTGTATATCAACCCAATGACGGCAAGTAATATATACTATAGTTATAAAACTAACTGAGTCTATGACCTATAATATAACTTAAAAAATACCAATTCGATTGCAATTCATTCATGATTTATTTCGCAACATTTTTTAATATGAAGTTTTGCCAACACCTATAAGTATTTCGCCAGCTTTGATTCTTGCAAGTAGCAAGAGTATAAAATGTTCGGGCACACCCAAACTAAGCCCTTCCTAACTTATTAAGGTTAGTTTCATTAAGTGTTTTTTTCAACAATGTGGAGTTATTTCGGCAGTTTCTTCATAGTAGAAATCATGAATCCACTCAGAATCAAGAGGAATTATGCACAAAAACTCAAAATTTATATGTGAGTAGCTTGAACATTAACAATAATACCTCAATAGAAACATTTCCCGTTAAATATTTGCTCTTCACCATAAGCGACACCATCGTTAACAGCATTAGCATGTTCATATTTCGTTCCATATTTGAAATACATCTCGTCTTTGTTGTGACAATATTTTCTTGCTCACCTTTTTTCAATCCGTAACCATCTTATACAATTTGTAGACATTGTAGACACGCTTGTCGGTTGTTTTTTGTTGGAGAGGCCGAAACCCTTTCTCAAACAAAATAGGGGGAATTCTGTCGAGTTGGCAATCTTTGGTCGAATATAAATTCGAATCCTTTCCATTTACGTTGAGCAAACTGTTCGTTTCTGCAATTTTAGAACCTTGCTTAAACTTGGAAAGACAACTGTTACTTAACCATTATGACTAAATGATCTTATAAACAAATTCTCCAAGAATGTAGCTCACCTCTGATTGAATATTATCCTTCCTATAATCTAAAAATACTAGCTTTAAATTTACTGATAGAAGTATCCGTAGAAAAAATTATATAATATGCAAATTTAAATTGCCTTATGCGATACCTATACAAGTATGTACTCTATGATGGACTTTTGTCACCTAATAATAAATTTGAACTCCTCGATTCAAACGAATTGAAGTTATAATTCACTTTGAGACCGCCATCAACAACGAAACATTGTTTTCTTAGACTAAAGAGACTAATAATAAGTTAAATCCTCTATTAACATAGAAAACAAATGCTGTATATGTACTTATACTATAAACCTCGAGACATAACCCTCAAGAAAGTGTTCGATGTCAGGACTAAGACGCTTTGTTAATATGCGCTGGTCTTTTTGCTGCGTACTTAAGAGTTCTGATCCCAAACGCAACGGACCAGCTTATAGTTGTCCAAGTAGGATTATTCGAGCCTGCACGAATATCAACCTGATAACCTAACCTATGTATGATCGGTGAATGCATATGATTCAAAGAAAGTAACGGTAAAAATTGTAAGTTGTTTTTTAAACATAAACTTATCGACACTCGTCTCTTATATTGTATACACCTTTTCGAGTTACTTCTAATTCAGTTCGGAAAAAAACTAGCAATGCATTTTAGGTTAGATAACTGATCCCTCCGAATGGCGGGGGATCACACGTAGACTGTTATGTACAGTCCTTTGTGAAGCCTGAAAAAAAAGCTGTAGTTGGATATCAGCTATCGGCAAAGCACCATGAACTGATCACAAATCTGCTTAGATGCTTTTTTTCAATTTCCGATATTTCAACTGAATGTTTAAAGGTATGAGATCCGAGGTATTTTTGCCTAGTCAAGACATCGCTTCACTAGGCTTGAGTGCACAGTCAGGAGCTCAAAGCCAATATCGCTGCCCTACTATCGGAGTGGATATTCACCACTCTTAAGGAGGTCGCGATCCGGAGCAGTAGATCGCTTGAAAGACGCTGCATTGGTCAGAAAGCCAAAAACTGGAACTAATATATATAATTGCCAACAGTTTAATCTTCCACCAACGAGAGTTACTAATGCAAAATAATTTTTTTAACCAACTCACCCCCGCATCGCGGTGTCGAAACACAGTTGAAGTAGCAACTTCAGTAACATCAGTTCGGCAGCTTTAATCACACATAATTACATTGTTTACAAGTTTGTTGTCGCTTCGTGTCGTTAATCGCGCAGTTTATGCGCTGCACTCAAGCCGATTGGATAAATTCACTGTGCGCATTTCATAGTTGCCCCGACAACATTGAGTAGACTGGCCGATCGTTTGACTAGTTCGCGTGTCAGCTGTCCATGGCAAGCGATTGTGAATCAGCCAAGTGGCAAATTTATCAAATATAACCCGCGCTTTTGTCGGAATTAAGTACAAATCGTCATGAACTCGGAGTGTTGCATGACAGAGTTGCACTTATAATTTATTTATATAGATAAATAAATGAGTTCGTGTGGTTGTATATATGTACATATACTTGTACATATATATGGTTAATATAAAGTAAATCTGTAAGCTCTAGAAGACATGAATGCGCTCAACTATCCATCGCAAACGTTAAGCACGACGAACTTCGTGCGCAAGCGCAACTTGCAACATCGTTCACAAAGGGGCGCATTTTTCTACTACGTTGCGGCGTTGCATAAATGCAACAATTTGTAGATATTTGCACTTATGTGCATACAAATTATTCGTTTTCCCGCTCACCACACGCTGCGGTTATTCCAAGCTGCAACGCTGGATTAAATCATACATATTTATATCGTTGTTTGTTTTTATTGTAACGATTTCAGTGAGTAAACGAAAATTCCCAAGCAGCATTGCGAATTGGCTGCTTTGATCCTCAATTGCCTGCATCTCTCGCTTTGCATGTCTTTGCTTCGCTTTTCTTTTCATTGCCTGCGTTTTGTTGCATGCCACAATGTCGCTTGTTGCATAGCCGCAGCACGATGTTCACATTGTTGTTGAATCGTTGCTGCTATTTCATAATGAAAAATTGCCTAAAACACGAAATTTGTTTGCCGATTGTATAATCGCCTCGCACAGGCAAAAACAACAACATACCAGAAATATTTGTAGCTCGTTGCAACATGAAAAATGCGGTATCGCCTGGTTTTCTTGCCAATTTGACATCGTCGGATATTATCGCTGCGGCATCATTTCGTAATAAATATATTATATAATATTATATATTGTATTTGCTGGCGGAAGTAAATGTGATAATTTTAAATCTTTTGTATGTCCACGGGCAAGAGAGAGAGAGAGACAGAAGATGTTGAATAACTGATCTCAAATAATATATCGATAGATATATATTATATATGGTATAGTTTACCTAACACGGACCATTAAAGCTGAATCGAACAGTTTTTTAATGATTTAACGCTCTCGTGCCTTTGTTTATTTCGGTTTCGTAAGTTGAGAGAGATGAGTGGAAAATTGGACTTCTTCTGGGAACCTAGTTTTGGGGCTACCGGTATTACCTCTAGATTGGCAGGGGTGTAAGAGTTTCCTCCTTAATAATAATGTGACTTTGACTTTGAATCACAGTAGTTACGAAATTTATTTCAAATTGATTTTCTTTTTAATTTTTACGTATTTGAGTTGCTTTCAATATATAAAAACCGACAATCGATATACATATATCTATGATGATCTCCATAAGAGAAGTGTCAGTATATTCAAAATGGAAAACAAGAATCCTTATTAGTTTAGTGATCTGCCTACTATCAGGTGACAAATTTGTGACAGTTTTTTGTGACGAAAGACTGGAGACTGTATCGTGAATATGAAAATTGAGACTTTACTTCAAAATGTCTCAAATAGTGACTAGAGACTGCTTACTAAGCTCTAGAACTTCTTTCCAATTAAAATATACTTGTAATATGCTTTTGTCTCACTACTTTTGTATGCATAATTGTTTGGTTAATTTAATCTGTTAATTGTTTCATGTAACAATAGACTGAATACAAAATTGTATCGCATTTATGAGGCTCTTACTCTTAGTATGTATGTTAGTGAATGCATATGAGTTGCAAGTGGATCTATGGATATAAATACCTATAAACATATATGCATATGAATATTGTTGTATATAAAATTTATTTGATAGACACAAACTTATTAAATGATTATTACAGCCGTTATTAGAGACAATGCCTTAACTTTTTTCAAGTAAATTAATGATATAATAAAATAATATAATCTATAATGAAAAAATTTCTACAGCTTTAACTTTTAAGAAATCGTTTAAAGACCAACAAAAAAAATTCAAATTTTCCATTTGCTAGCCATTTACTTATTATTTATTTAAGGCAACAAAAAGATTTATATGTTCAATGACCAGTAGTACCAAGTTTCGCTCGTGTCTTGTGCCTAAAAGTATGCTATATTTTATGCGAAGTAATAAGTATTGCCATGACTAAATAAGCTCGCTCTCTAAACTAAAGGCCCATTCACATATTCACAGTTCATATTGAAACAACAAAGCGCAGAGAACAGTGAACAGTTTGTTTTTAGTGTTTCACCCTAATAAAAATTGCGTACATCAAACATTTCTGTCAAAACAAAAGTCTGGCGCAAAGCGAAGCAAAAGTTCTATATGAATTGGCCATAACAGATACAAGTAACGAACAGGGCGCTTTATTAGAACTAAAATTTTTGTGTCTAAAAAACATATGTAAATAAATATGTATGTATAAAATATATATACATATGTACACCAGGGTGGGTCAAAAAACCGACTGTTTTTTCGCTTAGTACTGCGAAAAATTGGTTGGTAGACACCTTTAAGAAACACTCACCAAGTATCAGCTCTTAATTGTAACGGGAAAGTCCACCGCTTTATCGTTATCTATTTTTTTTTTCAAATCGCATGAAAAATTCATATCTCTCTTTTAACTATTTGAGAACATATTTCGGCTCATGGATTTTGTAGGAAATTTTCTGTTCTACAAAATGGTTTCTCACGGGTTTTTCTTAAACCTAACCGTTTAAAAGATATTAACGGTTGCGACTACCCCGCCTAGTCTGTGAACTGATTTGATAAATTTTTGGCATAATATGTCAATATTATTACCAAAAAATATGTTGTCTGATTTTTATTAAGATATCACAAATATTGACATATATACATATGTATATGATAGGGTATAACGTCAATCGCAAATTAAAAAATCTTAATATTCGGTATATGGGGCCCAAGAAAACTATAGACCCTTGAATTTCAATAACACATATCACAGCTTAAATGATCTTTTTGAAAAAAAGTCTAGTATTCGGTTTTTTTTTTGGGCTTAAAAAGTTATGATCTGTTTTCGAAAATATTTAGGCATGGGATGAACTATTTTAAAAGTAATATTTGTGAAAGTTGTATTCTAATAACTTCATTAGTGCCAGTTTTGTATACTGTAAAGTGAAAGAATCTTATAAATATATTTGAAAATTGTGGTTCATTGGAAACATAAGTAGTTGTAGCCCGATTTTATTTACTTTTACACTGCAACATAAGAATATCAGAATAATTTTTAATTTTGTGTCAAACTTGGTTGAAATTGGTGAAATACTTGCTGTGATATATGGTTTCACCAACAGGTGGCGGTGCCACGCCCATTCTCCCAATTTTATACTGTTACACCTTCGCTGTAAAATTGAATGTTTCTGACTTAATTATTTAAAGCATTATTGCCCTTTTAGTAGTTTTCGACCTCAGCGTTATATGGAGAGTGGGCGTGGTTATCATCCAATTTTATCCATTCTCACGGTGTATGAGGAATAGCTGAAACGACTTGTTCACAGCTAGTTTAGTTGATATAGCTTCAATAGTTTGTGAGATGCACATTCCACTTATTTCGCCTATCTGAAATACCAACCTTTACAGGGTACCAACGAACACGTGGACCAAGTTTCATCAAGACAACGCTCGCAATGCCGAACCAGCAGTCAACCATATTTCAACTCATCTCATGATAATTTATATACATATGTATGTATAACTATCTATGTTGATAAGTTTCGGGTGATACAAACAAGCGTTAAGTGAACAAATATAGTAAACTCTGTGGCAAAATGTTGCGTGAGTATGACAACAATAACAATAACTACAATAAATCCGAACCGATCTATAAATCTGCCTACATCCATATGTACCACTTAAAATCCTCCCTCAGCTTCAATTCACGATATTTTTAGAAGCAATGTAGATTACGAAAATTTAAGAAATTCGATAAATCTGCATATTCATTGGGAAGCCAATTACATAACCATAAAAACAAACCGGATTAGATTAGTCGCTTTGCATTCCAAATGCGAGTGTTTGCACTCAATCAATATTTTTGTGGAATTGACGAAAATTTACGGAATTCCAAAGATTAATTTGCACAATAATTTATTTGCAACAATGCAGGCAGCAAGACAAAATGAAGGCGCACACGCCCAAGAAATATATAAACACACAAACACACTCGTTGGCTTTCATATGCCTTGAATAAAATAAACTACCGTAATTGAGGACGTTGTTGGCGGTGATGGTGGGAGTGTGAGCTCATTGATGAAAACGCGGATGATACAGAGCAGCACATACATACACAAGCATACATGCATACATGTGTAGAGGGTGCGAGCAGCAATTGAGTCTGGTCGTCATTGCTGATGGCTTCATTCATTCGTTCAGTGGCGAATTGAAATTTCATTTTAATTCAAAAACGGAAATCAAATTACAAGGAATTTAAGTGAAATTCCTCGAAACACACACACACACACAGTCTATTGAAGACACTAAGTACCGCTATAACTAAGAAGAAAGAGGCGGAATTTCTTGTTTTTCCCTTCGAACGCCTGCAGACAGCGTGTAGAAGAAGCATGCCAGATATTGATGCCTGGGGGAGGATTTGCACACAGCCGCAAGACAACTGCCTCTATTAGTTTAACAAAATGTCTCCAACAACAAGCAAATGGCTGTGTAGATACGTATGCGAAAAGAATATCTGTGAATACCCGAGTACGCCCGACCAAAATCACTGACGTTATAATAAGTCTGCTTAGTAGCGTTGGCGTCAACTTTAATATAATATTATTTTCATTTTAGTTTATTTTGACTGTCAATAAAATGCTGAATTACGAAAATAATTCAAGTGACACAAAAGGTGGTACCAATTACATATGTATATTGTGGTCCAAATAGTATATGTATAATATATACATTAGGGTGGGTAAAAAAAAATTAATGTTTTTTGTTGGCCTGGTACTCTGAAAAACTCTCCAAGTATGAGCTTTTAAATTTAACCGTAAGGTCCTCCGCCTAACGGTTTTCTATTTTTTCTTATTATCAGACAGAAAATTTTCTTCAAGACTATGAGATTTGCAATTTAAAATGATTTTTTTCATTGCGTTATAAAACTCAAAATACAAAAATAAATTTGTCTTAGAATAGTCAAACTTTAATCAATAATATCTTTTAAACGGTTAGGTAAACGAAAAAAATGTCTGATTACAAGAAAAAAATAGAAAACTGTTATACGGAGGACCCTCCCGTTACAGTTTTTTTTGTTTTTTTAATAATATTGACCTCATACTTGCAGAGCCTTTTTTAGAGGTGTCTTTCAACCAATTTTTACCAATCGAAAAAAAATCGTTTTTCTGACCCAACCTAATATACATATGTACATATATTCTGGTCCAAAAATAATTTGAAGATTTTTCCTTATTTCAAAGGCAAAAGTTCGCTGCAAGGGTGAATTTTTTGAAAAATATAAAAGGTATTCCATTTCCACCACAGATAAGTCTACGTAACCGAAACGGACCTTCTCTTTTATCCGAGCAGGGATCGTTGACTAAGAATCATTCCTAAAAGTTATTTAGGGAATATTTCCTGCGGTTTCAACCACAATAACGAACTGGATATTTTCATAAACGATTTAATTGAATATCTTTTCCTATCAAGGTTTATTAATCTGTACTTCATACTGAAGAAGTGAAGTCTATGGGTTAATCCAAGTAAGCCAAGGCATAACTCGGTTCAACATACATTTCTCATAAACTTTAATCCGGACCCAATTTCAATCCAGGAACGTTTCACTGAGCAAATAATTGGATTTCTTGGAGTATCGTCTAATTATTTGTTGTTAAGAAATCATTTCCTACCTAACATATTAGATTACATGTCTTAAACAGGATTCGTAAATCGCTTCAAAGCGTGTCGAATAACTCTACAATTTTAAAGGAATGATTTTCGAGCACAGTCTCTGTTCTCGACATTACAGAGATCACCGAAACTTAGTAACATGCAATAGATGCAGCAAAACTACGTTTTCTGCGGTTGAAATTTCCAAAACAACTTTGATTTGTTGTCTTCAATTTGCTGTAGCTCCGCGCGCTATTTTTATACTCTCGCAACCTGTTGCTACAGAGTATAATAGTTTTGTTCACCTAACGGTTGTTTATATCACCTAAAACTAATCGAGTTAGATATAGGGTTATGTATATATAAATGATCAGGATGAAGAGACGAGTTGAAATCCGGGTGACTGTCTGTCCGTCCGTCCGTCTGTCCGTCCGTCCGTCCGTGCAAGCTCTAACTTGAGTAAAAATTGAGATATCTTTATGAAACTTGGTAGACATGTTTCTTGGTACCGTGTGACGGTTGGTATTGCAGATGGGCGTAATCGGACTACTGCCACGCCCACAAAACGCCATTAATCAAAAACAAATAACTTGCCATAACTAAGCTCCGCAATAAGATACAAGACTGTTATTTGGTACACAGGATCAAATTAGGGAGGGGCATCTGCAGTTAGAACTTTTTTTTAAAAAGTGGGAGTGGTCCCGCCTCTAATAGGTTTAATGTGCATATCTCCTAAACCGCTAATGCTATAATAACAAAATTCACTAGAAGCAAATGTTTTTAGCACTTCTATTAACGGTGTGAAATAGTTTAAATCGGGTGACAACTCCGCCCACTCCTCATATAACGGTACTGCTAAAAACTACTAAAAGCGCGATAAATCAAGCACTAAACACGCCAGAGACATTAAATTTTATCTCTGAGATGGTATAAATTGGCTTTATAGGAACCGCGTTCAAAATTAGTCAGTGGGCGTGGCACAGCCCACTTTTAGGTGAAAACCCATATCTTGAGATCTGCTCAACCGATTTCAACCAAATTCGGTGCATAACGTTCTTTTCATGTTTCTATGTCATAGTGCGAAAATGGGCGAAATCGGACTACAACCACGCACTTAGCCCTTCCTTACTTGTTAAACTATGATCCCTTATCAATAAATTTGTATGGCAAAAAAGCGATCAATTTATTTATTCGATTCGACTTTGTCAGAGTTTAATCGAAAGATGTGATGGTCTAAAGACGTTGATTAAATCAACAACGCTACTGTAGGTGTGTTAAACAAATGTATTGTACATAAATGCACAGAAAAAAGGATCAGATGGCGAAACACGACAAGTCATATGCATTTAGTGATCAAACAAAATCTCTCTTCTATAAGTGCCCTCCTAGATTAATGATAGTTGCGTAAACTGCGAGGTTTGAGATCATCAGAGTTTTGATGCAATAGATGATAAGGAAGATTCCTATGCCTATCCTTCATCCTGCTATATATTCAATTTACGATTATTATTTAATGGCTTTAATGGTTGTATACAACGTATCGATTATACACCGATTTTATTAGAATAAACTTCTGATCGAGACGTCAACATAGATGATTAAAAGAAACAAAATCGTGTAATAAAAAAATCTTGCTAAACCTAGGAATACATATGTGAACTTCCAACTTTGTATTACAATAGAAGAATAAAAGCATATCATGTAATACTCTCTTCTAAATCCAATTTCCAATAAAAAATTTCAATTAACAATCTTCCCACACAAATAACAAAACCTCACCATTCCCCACCTAAAAGCTTAAAATGTCTTCAAGCCAGTATATATTTTTCTTATGGTTTATTAGCAATCGCCATCAAATCGCTCCAAAGGCATCAACAAAAACCATAAACGCAAAATTTTAAGAGCTCCAGGCCATTACACGACAACATTTCAACTGTCTATGGGAATGACGAGTACGTTTCAAGCGCTTTGGTGACAAATTGCATTTACTTTACGACTCCCTAGAAAGGCGATGACAATTAAATTAGAACTTTAATTCTTTATACTTTATACTCGTACATACATACAAACAAAAATCGTACACAACGGAATAATTCGGACACGCAAGCGGCGGTAAAAAAAAACATTCGTCTTGATTTTTAAAATTGAATACAATGTCGTCTCTAAGCAGAATTATGAGAATAGCGCGGGTGTTGTGTTCGTTAAAGTTAACTGGATTTTGATTTTTTAAAAGTGACCACATGAAGAAATGCATAACAGCTGAAGAGATTTGTGGAGTGGCGAGTAAAATTATTATATTAACAAAACGATTTATGTATTTTTATTAACGAAATTGAAATATTGTATTTTCCTGTAAGATTGGTCGATGAACATTTTTGACTGCTGATTTGAGCTTTGAATTCTAGGAAGATATCATATAATCAGTCCCTTCCTATTCCATATAAGATTATTTGATTTTTGAGCAGACTATTAATTAAGCGATTAAATCTTATCAGTATGGCTTAACGCGGGAAAACTCTATTATAGATAAGATAATGAACAATATACAGATCTCGAAAGAGACCCCACAATGAGTCGATTATTAGCAAAGTATGTTTCATAGATTGGAGCTTTCCGTCGTGCGCTTTTCAAATCCAATATTGTAGAAAGTAATTGCCATCGGAACCGAGCAACAATCAGTTCCAATTTTCTTTGGTGGCGTAAAAAATCGAAGCGAAAAGCCCTGAAAATAAATGAGAACCAGGAAAAAAATTTATTATTACCAAATCTATGCTCCAAAAGTAATTCATAAGTAAATGCAAGACCATTTAGAGGAAGGAAAGAAGGCAGAAATGTGGTTAAAATAGAGAACGTCCTGCTATATGCATACAAAATATATAATATTGTCCGTAATGCACTCAGAAATGATTATTCAATTCCAACACAAAACTTCGAATCAAAATCTGAATCTTTTCGGCTTTAGTTGATAACTGGCAAATCTTGTCAATAAATATTTAGCATTTTTGTTATATGTAGATGTCATCGCTTTATTGCCAACTTAAGATTGCTGCAGACTAATTAACGCATTCCTAAGTAAAGTAGCTTCATTGGCTTAAATCTATTCATACAACAAACTTATTTTCAGGTTCATTGCACTGCCGTCATTACTTACTCGCCCCTATATGCTATTTGCATACATTTTAAAATGAGCCAATAATAACACTTTTATGAATACTTATACCCGAGCGCAATTTGTTAGGGTAATGTCTGCTAACTTCAAGCATGTACCTATAATTTTAGGTAGAAGTTCCATTTAGCTTAGCGAGTGGCCGAAAAAACAAGCCACGGACATAAAATAACTCTACTACTTTTCCTATCAAGAAGAAAATATTATAGCAATTGTTTGGAAGCCAAAATAATGTAGCATTTATTCAGAGAGATTTTAATTATTATAAAAATATTCCGTACTTTTTAGTATAAATAAATCAAACATGGAATTTCAGTATATGCTACGTAACAGAACAGAGCACATTGTTTCACCAAAAGTTAAAAGGTAAGACCCCGTCCGTGTAGAGTCTATTGAAATTTCATAAGATAGGATCTCTACGATAATAGTGGGTAGGAATAAGTCTTTAATGATCCAATTATTTTTCAATATTAGTGATAAAGCTTCCAAAACAAGGTTATGAACTGACAGAAGTCACCAGAAACCAAAATTTTGCACTTGGGATCTACTTCGATTTTGTTTGGTTAGGCCATTTAGCAAATATGGTAGAGATCATAATATTTTCTTTGGGTTCATATAATTTTGGAAATAAATCAGAATTTTGTACAAATCAGACATTTTTTTAATGAAAAAACTGGAAAAAAGGTGATAAGGCCTATTTCTACATATATAATATTTTATACAGGATTTTCTCCTCCTTGCGATTGGAACTCGAAATCATCAGAGCAGTAGTCCCACCTAGATCGTTCGAAGTAAGACTATTCCAAAATCAGTCTATTATTCTCATAATTGGAGGCATTCTTCGAAGAAAGTCAAGTGAACTAAAGTTCGAAGTTTTGGGAGGACTGACTCCCTGACCGGTTATTTTTTGAACGGAAACTTTTTATGCTCACATAACTCATACATCGGTTTACGCTCGCACTTATGGCTCCCTTACTAATTTTATGCCAACATTTGCATTTAAAATTTCTCTGTTGATTTCTATTTCTATTTCTATTGCAATTATTCAACATAGTGTTGCAACTGGTCTTTGTTATTGTCATTCTGGGTTCTTCGTTTCTTTTTTCCCAGCTTTTATTCAACTCGCGCGCATTGTGTTCCGCTTTCATTGTGTTTCGTTGCGCTTGGCGCTTTTGATTGTTATTTGTATTGTTGTTGCCAAACATACCACAATATTGTCGGCGTTAGTTGGCAACTTTACGCTATTGCTATTCACATTGTTATTGTTGTATTGATTGTTGCCATTGTGCTGGCTGTTGAAAACTTTATGTCGCGCTTATTGCCTCTATCGCCGCTCGTAGCTGTGGTTGTAATCTATTTTTCTGTGACTACTGTTTTTATTACAAAGCGAATTACATAGCTGCAGGACTTTTTGAACAGGATATGTAGCTTTGGAGAATAATGGCGGTGAGGGATATAAATGGCTGCGATTTTGCTTAAAAACATTAATTTCATGGGTCATTGCAAGGTTTTTAAAGTGCTGAAATTAGATAAGCACAGCATCTTAAACCTCAAGTCATTTTACATATGTTTTCGGTGGGATTCAGACGCCGATTTTGCTTATTCAAAGTATACATTGGATGGTTTTAATAAAAACTATTCGCGAGTTAAATTTCTTAAGGAGATTCTAGCTACTAACGGAAAACGTTCTCCTTTTTTATAATTATGTCTCGGTTCCTGATTTACGTTCGACGTTTAAAAAATCTAGAAAATAATAAGAGCTTAATCGATTTATTTTTGAGGTCACCAATTTCATATAGATGTAACGATCCCGCTGGACATTCTCGCAAAGAGTGAAACCAAAGATAGCTGTAGATTTATTAGTGTAAGAACACAAAAAGCTCACCTATTAAAAGTATTTCCTGCGAAAGTTTAGCAGTACTTTAGTCACGTGGCATATAATTTTAATCTTTGGAAGAGAAAGTTTTTTTTAGAGAGGTCGATTCTCGGCGTAACATGTAAAAACTTTAAAATCATTGCTAATGTAAAAGCTTTCATATCAAATTCACCATGTTTTTGGAGGCGCCTTTAATCCTTAAGAAAAATTGTATGGGAAAATATGAAGATAAGTAGCAAGAATAAGGAAAGCAGGAGAAGAACTAATTATATTCAAGGGTGAGAACTTCATTTAAAATTTTTTTTAAATTTCTTAAGTCGGTTTAAGTTAGTGTATTTTCGTTTAGTTAAAAACTTCTAAATAAGGTGCAAGTATTGTATAAAAAAATTACTTTAAATCAGGTTTTGCTACAATATTAAATATAGAATTGCCACCTAAATTTAATTGGAAAAATAATTGATTCAGAATTTAAAATTAAAGTATTATTTTGATATTTTCGAAAGATTTAGCTAAAATATTTGATTAAATGGTGTTGCCACATGTACAAAATTTTAATATTAGTAATTATTAACTGAATTCTTTTTCAATCGAGCTATTATTTTTTTTGTTTCCAAAAGTTTTGTTAAGTTAAAGAATGAAACGGCGTTGCCACATATATTTCTTTTTCATTAATGAAATTATATGATTAAAATTTGCAATCAATATACAATGCATACATATTATTTGAATCAAAAGGTTGGTTAAAATATATGTATTTTATAGAGCTGTTGCCATATTTATTAAATCTTGAAGTAAATATAATAAATAAAAACATCAAAATATTATATAAATTAAAAATTTGTATTAAAGTTGTTGCTTTTAATATTTTCATAGACATAACGAAATCATTTTGTCATATGTATATTTAATTTTCAATAAAATACGACAAAAAGTAAAAAATAAATACTGCCTTGAACTTGCTTCAGTTAAAATATACAAGTATAATGAAATATTGTTGGCACATTTATAACTTTTTTTTACAATTAATTTTTAATACTAAAATAAAAATAAATTCTACAAATGTTATATAGATATTTTATTAAGAGGTTACCACTTTATTTGAAATAAGAACTAGGTAAACTATTATAAAACTTTAAAGTAAACTACAATTAGATAGATAGAAAAGGATAGATGTAAACGGAAAAAAATACAAAAGAACACAAGGTTGATAATTTATTTGAAATATTTTTATTTATTCTTTAATTTAGGCCTGCCAAGTTTTAAGCAAAGGCTACGTTACATACATTAATATTAATTTAATAAATACTTCGGTCATTTATTTAGTTTTTTTTTTCAAATCCAAAATAATCGACGCAAATTATTTTTGAAATTTAATTAAGTGAACGCATTTCACTAACTTCCGCAAATTAATTAATTTCCACGAATTTCCCTTTTAATCCAATCCAAATACCCACTAATGCGCGTAAAAATAAATGGAAAACCATGTTCTGGCGAAATTTCATAGCTCATAGCTTCGACGCCCAGCAAAAAATGCGATTGCATTTTTCCAACGTTCGCTAGCGACATTAGCGCGCCACCAGAATCTAAAATTGTGCTATCATCAACACCCTTACCCCTCACACAAACGTGTTTTGCTGTCAAATTAATGAACGCTTCAGTCAAAAAATGATCCTTAAACTGTTCCAAACTTGATATATAAACAATAGATTTCATTTTGAAATCTGCTACTTCTTTGAACATGTGCGCACCCCAACCGGATATCTGCAGTGCCTCACCATCAACAAAACTGGCCGATATGTGTTCGGCCTCGAAGGGTAAGCAAATCGGTGCTATGTAACGTGTGGTACGTACCGACGCGGCCAATTGCAGCAACGCGAGATCGTTGTACAATGATTCATATTCGGGATGTTTGATTACTTTGCTCACGGCCAATTCGATGGTGATTGACTCACAACCGATTTGATCGGCCAGCACCGGATTTTGACAATCCTGCATCACCGGTGTAGCCCACACACCCAAACGTACACCGGTTAAGGTCCACTCTGGCTCATTCTGAAACAGACAATGCGCCGCGGTGAGTACATAACGCTCATGTATAAGCGTACCGCCGCAGTAAGGACTCGTTTTACTCATTTCTGTAAGGTCATGCATAATTATTTATACTGGTTAATATATATGTATATGTACATATAATTCCATACTTGTGTATAGGAGCAGCGCTGTCCAGGGATATTCTTCGCTGCTGGTAATTGTACCGGGGTCGAAATTATTTTCAGCTGGAAATACTGCACCGCAATATGGCGGCAGCGGTAAACTTAATTCTTCCGTCACCGTTGACTCTGGGCAACAAACCTGTTTTCAGCGTCGTTAATTATATAAATTATTGGAAAAATTTCATTTTCTTACTTACTTTTGGAAATTTAGTGCCATCACCACAAAAGCTAGCATTCAGATATTTGGCATCGTTTTCATAAAAATCAGTTTTCTGTAGAACTCGCATCAGCGATTCGCAATGTATAACGGAAATGCAAGTGCCGTCAGCACCATTAGGTGTTTCACATTTATTTACTATAGAAGCGGCTTAAAAAATCGAAAAATAATTTAAATTCAGTAAAAAATAAAAGTAAAAAAATAATTTATGAAATATGATTAAATTTTTCGTTGTATTTTCCTATAAAATAAAAGTCAGGCCATTTTCTAATTAGATAATAACCGATAAGTTAACAGAATTTCGATTCTATTAACATTTTTTCTTCTTTAATGATTCAAACGTTTAAAATTCATCGGCTAGGGCTGAGTTCTGTGATTCAGAAACTCACTCAATAACTGTGGTATTACAAAGAGGCGTTGTATTACAGATCGGCTGCTGTATTCCTCTTCCTTAGAATGAGAGGGTTGTTCTCAAAACAGCTCAGGCGACATATTCACGACCCCAAATATCAAACAGTTGGATTTTGATTGCATAGAAGAGTCTCGAAGATAAAACATTAATCTAAGCCTCATTGCGAAGGTTGCATAGACATGCTACGTGAACAGTGAAATTTAAAACAACGAGCGAGCAAAAACAAGAGCTTCTCCTTGTCTTTTTATACTCTTGCAACATGTTGTTACAGAATATCATAGTTTTATTTACCTAACGATTGCTTGTATGATTTAAGCTAATCGAGATAGATAAGAGTTATATACTCGCATATATACCTATAAATGATCAGGATGATGAGATGAGTTGAAATGCGGATGTCCGTCCGTCTGCCTCTGCAAGCTGTAACTGAGTGAAAATTTAAATATGATTGATATAAGTCTATTTTATGAATTTGCACGCACAAATTTGATGACACAATTTTCAAATACTTTTTCTATAAATCAAGTCGTATGACATGAATAAATTGTTAAATATTGACTTCTAAAGTTTAAATAGAGTCTGGCTTATTGCTAAAGACCACTGGCTTTAAATAACCACACAAGAAGTTGTCTAATGATGTTAAATCACAAACTCTTCAAAGACATTCAATGTCACAATTTCTTGAAATTATCGCATCTCCAAACTTTTCTCGCAATAATTCGGTTGTTCCACATACTATGTGGCACGTAGCCTTGTCTTGTTGGAACCAGATGTTGTCAAGAATAACTTCTTCCAATTGCGGCTATAAAAAGTTGGCTATCATCGATCTATACTGCTCTCCATTGACAGTAACGGTGCCACCAGCGTCATTTCGTAAGAAGTACGGACCGATAATTCCACCAGACCAAAAATCACAACAAACTTAAATTTTGGTGAATGTAATGGTTGTTCATGAATAATTTGTGGATTTTCTTCGCACCAGAATCGACAGATTTGTTTATATACCGCACCACTCAGATGCAAATGAGCCTAATCGGCGAAGATGAGTTTCATAAAAAAATTGCAATTGGTGAATTATTTTGATAATAAAATTAAATAATTTGTAAAAATTAAAATAAATTATTTTGATAATAAAATTAAATAATTTGTAAACGTTGTTCTTGCGTATGTCTTTCCATGATGAAATTGTAAGCAATACTGAATACAATGAAAAAAAAATGACAGATCATGACATAGTAAAAATGGCGGAAACGACATTTGAAAATCATATCATCCCAATTGGAAACTCCGATATAAAAATTTTTGAACTTTCGAGTGAATTTATACCGCATATATCGGTCAATATGTGAGTAATCTCAATGAAAATGAGAGAAAGTATTTAAATCATAACAGTGTAACCTTTTGCCTAAAATAGATTTAATTAGGCGAGCACTTGATCTAGAACCCATATAACTAATATCACTTGGGCATGTTAGTGGTATGTGGTATTGGCAAACATTTATAAAATCGGGTCAATACTACCCCCAACTCCAATATACTACTTATAATGATTTTCGTTATTCTAACATATGTCGGTCAGCGAGTATTATTATACTCTCGCAACCTGTTGCCACAGAGTTTTTCTCACCTAACGGTTGTTTGTATCACCTAAAACTAATTGTGTTCGATATAGGGTTATATATATTTAAATGATCAGGATGAAGATACGAGTTGAAATCGGGGTGACTGTCTGTCCGTCCGTCCGTCTGTGCAAGCTGTAACTTTGGTAAAAATTGAGATATCTTTATGAAACTTGGTACATATGTTTTTTAGTACCGTAAGACGGTAGGTATTGCAGATGGGCATAATCCGACCACTGCTACGTCCACAAAACGCCAATGATCAAAAACAAATAAATTGCCATAACTAAGCAATAAAATACAACACTGTTATTTGTTACACAGGATAACATTACACAGGATAACTACTGAATGCGCGATAAATCAAGCACTAAACACGCCAGAGACGTATAATTTTATCTCAGGGATAGTATGAGATTACTTTATAGGACCTCGTTCAAAATTAGACAGTCGGCGTGGCACCGCCCACTTTTAGGTGAAAATCCATACTGCGTGAATAATACGTTGAAAGTATGCCACCTTGTGACCAAAACTTATCTAAATTGTCCCAAAACTGTTCAAGCCCCTAGGTACTGAATATGTGGACCCCAGGACCTATAGTTGACTTTTTACCGAAAATATCGGTCAAAGAAATCTAAAACGAGTATACCATTTGATTTTGCAAGAGTATAAACTGTTCGGTTACATCCGAACTTAGCCCTTCCTTACTTGTTTAAAATACAGTTTTACCAACAACCTGAAGGAATTTCCGGGCTTTGATTCTTGCAAGTTGCAAGAGTATAAACTGTTCGGTTACACCCGAAATTAACCCTTCCATACTTGTTTTTTATAATTTTAAGAACTAGACAAGATGAAATTTCGAAGGTCTTGTTTCTTGATCAGTAAACTTTCCTGCTCTACTGCACATAAATCAAGAAAAATGTTAAATTTCATATATATGTACATACAAGTATGTAAGCAAGTACCTGTTGTTGTGGTAGTTGGCGCTTCTGGTACAGGGTAAGCCTCCGTTGGACAACAATACTGAAAAAAATATTTTTAGTTAAAGAAAGAAAAACCAAACTTAAGCGACGGCGTGCAGTATATAATCCGTAAAGTTAGTGAAACCTTTAATATAACAGCTTCCTAGTCATCTTAATCAATCTGATTCATGCACATTTTACTGGGATGTAATTATAATAAGTTAGTTTTCTTTCTTTACAAGTTCCACAAAATTAATTCACATAACCACTTTTTGCCTTTAGTCAGTCAGCACCTTTATTATTCCCACACTTTATTTCTGTAGATCTCAAGTAGAATCGCTCTCTCCCAATGACCATCACTCGTGAGTCATGATCTTGGATACCTCTTTACGTTTCTCTACTCAAGACACATTATGTACTTACCACTTCCTCTGAACCACCACATCTGCTTTCATCCAAAAATTTCATTTCTTCTTGTGTCGGTTGAACTTTTTCATAAAGTTTTGCTATGGGTAAGCAATCATTTGCGTCCAAACAAATACCAGGCATACCCATTGGCGATTTGCACACCTGACCAGCTGAAAGAACATTCGACGAATATATGTAAAAATTTTGGTTTAGGTACTAATAAACGCATGAATACCCTGCCGGAAACGCGCACATTCGTAAATACAATAACTTACAACCCGTGAAAATTTGTCGAATTTTGACTTGCTTCGGGCTGTTTATTCAACTTCTCGTAAAATGAATGAGAATATAGATAAACCAGAGACGAAATGCACAAATTTGTACAGGGTGCGCCATCTTTTATATCGCTATGTAAACATTGCATAATCGTATTTTATATTCTAGGTATTCATATATAATTTGGTACATTTAAATTGGCGTTTGACTTTATTGGCCACTGAAAGGTCTAGTTTTCTATTTTTGGTTCGAATATTTGTCTTGAGCCTGCTAATGGTCCAAGAATTATTAAACTTGCTTTTGGAATGACCCCGCCAAAAATTCATAGCTCTCAAATCTGGTGATTTAGGTAGCTAGTTAATTTCATCTCATTTTTAAATGAGTGCCCAGAGAACTTTTTCTTTCGAAACTGAGTAGTTTGACAGAGCGATATAGTTCGTTTCGTTTCGTTTAAAAATATATGGCTCAATTACGGTTTTTGACTGAAAAGTTGGCCAAAAAAACTTGCTTCTTGCATTTCAGTTTCATGGATTTTGCATAGGGTATCCCTGCAATATGGAAATTTTGTTTACTAATTGCACTAAATAGAATAATGATTCATCAAAATGTGATTCTAGAAATCAGGTTCAGAGTCAGCTATGCGTCCAATTGTATGACTGAATTCCAAACGCCGTGGATGTACAGAAATAATTTTGTGGGCTCTTATATATAATATATTTATCTTATGAAGTGTAGACAACACTCTCTCTAACATTTGCAAGCAGTTCGTTCGAGCACGTTGCCATCTCTCTCACTGTTTTGTTTTCAAAAAAATTTCATACAAAAAATCTGTAATATTGACAAACTGAATTTCGATATTTAACGCATGTCTAATGAATTTAAGCACTGTTACATATCGCTATAAAAGTTTCCACACCCTGTATTTCTACTATTCCGTATTGTTTCCTGCAAGGCGTTTATTCATATAGTACACACTAACTTGCATCAGGAATTGTAGACACCTCTTCTACATCCGGGCAACACACCTAAGAGAACACGTAAACAATTTTTAATTCAGTCATATTTATTTCTTGCATTCCGTTTGTGATTTAAGAAAATACTCACACTAATGGAACTATTGCTATTTATTTGCCTGAAAATCGTGAGTACTCACACTATATGGTTGCTTTGTGTAGGAGCAGACATCAGCATGAAGTCGTAACATAAAATAGTCGAAGTCTGTTTTGGCTTGCTTCTCTACGATCGCCATTAAAGTTTTGCAAGTCTTAATATTTACGCATTTGCCAGCCACACGGTTTGGCGTTGTACATAGATCTGTAATCAATTCGACTTATCATTACTACAGCAATGTATGACTTGAATAAGAAAGCACAAACTATATGCAAATTAAATGTTGTTAAAAAAAACAGATAAATCATACATTAGGACGTTTATAGTCACTATATATATGAAAATATTTTTTAAACTTTATTTCACAAATTCATAAAGACGCATTATCTCGCCGAACGCTCACCTCCTTCAGTGCTTACGATTAAAACAAGCGCGCAAAATATAAATAACTGTATTCTCGGAAATACGCACATTTTTCAAATATTACATAAATTTTAAGCGCGACTTAAGTGCAGCTTGTGCAACGTTCCGATATGAACTGTGCGCTTAAGCTTTGCTGATTAAAATTTCTTCGCTAATATATATGTACTTACAAATATACTTACTTAAACATAATATACGAGTATAGTTTTGCGGATGAATTTCTTATCAGTGAAAAATGAATAAACCATATAATAAACATTTTACATATAATTATAATTATTGTATATTAATATTCCCCATTGGGGTGGTTCTTAAATCAGGAGTTGGAAATATTGTTAGTTCATTAATAATACTACATAATACATAGATGATAAGTGCATGAAAATTTGTACACCATAGATGCCAACACCTTACAGAGCAGAGAACCAAATACGGCTAATCCTAACCAAAAGGTTGGTATACTAAAAGCGGTTGGTATACTAAAAGCGGTAGTGGAAAGGGGATGGAGCATTGCTGTTAAAATATTAATAGAGAAAAATAATAGAATATTTTAACCGTTCTTCTAATAGTATTTATTTCCTGTATTTTTTTGAATAGAAAATGCGGTGAATAAAACACCAAAAAACATATATGTTGGGCAGAGCGTTTAAACAAATCAACTGTTAAGGCTTTTTTTATTTCTTTCAGAATGAAGCTCGAAATAACCACGCGCCATCGTTTACGTCGACTGTTGTTAGTCATTTAGGGAATGCAATGAGTCAGTAAACTGTTACCAAAGCTATTTTATGTAGGTACATACACTAGGGTGACGTCTAGCACCAATACACTTTGTTTGTCACGAAGTTTGTAACACCAAGAAAGAAACGTCGGAGACCCTATCAAATATATACATAAGAAATCAGCATGATGAGCTGAGTTGGTTTAGCAATGTTCGTCTGCCCGTCCGTCTGTATATAGACAAACTAGTCTCTCAGTTTTTGAGCTATCGAACCTGTATTTTTCTCACCTTAAAGCTGGTAATTTGTCGGCACGGCCGATATCGGACCACTAAAGCATACTATATCTGCCATATAAACCGAACAATCGCAATCAAATGCTTTTTCATTTAAAGAGGTATCTTGACAAAATTAGGCATGGATTATTGTCTAAGGCAATAATGTAACCTTCGAAGAAATTGTTCAGATCAGATTACTATAGCATATAGCTGCCATACAAACTGAATGATCGTAATAAAGTGCTTGCATGAAAAACTTTTTTATTTGACGAGGTATTCTTACGAAATTAAACCGCAATCAAGTTCTTATAAGAAACAGTTATATATGTGAAGGGTATTATAGCTTCGGTGCAAACGAATTTAGCGTTTTTTTCTGTTTTTCTCTCAGTTCTATTGAAAGATATTAGATATAACGACGTTTAAGTACCTATTGCGCCTGTGTTTTGCGAATACTACACTATTGGTCTAATTTTGAACGATACGATAGTTTACAAATGGTCACTGACATCCATGTCTAAAATATGTACGTCTAACAGAACTACATCACATGATCTAGGTGGCAAATTGACAGGTCCATTTTATAATATGATTCGGCTATATTTTCCAAAAAAGTTATCCATCGTACTGCGGGAACCATTCAAAGATTTTAATATTAAATAAAAGCGTTTTATATGTGGCATCTGCAACTGAGTATGAATGAAAATATAATATAATAATATAATAAATTTCGGTAGAGAAAATTAAACCTGGACTAAATTTGTTTCAGTAACCCGCATCGCGCGTTGTACAAGATGGGATCTTCTCAGACACTTTTGGGAAAATGTGAATAGTATTTATGGTCCCGATACTGCAGCAGCCAATGACGGGTAAATTTGTTTCCTTGAATCAGTTCCAGTAATTTTGATGCGCCATACTTGGGAAGGCCAATTGTTGGAAATATTGTCGTGCGAGCACTCTTTCGATTGCGAAGCCGCTGAACGTTGCACGCAATACCGTTTGAAATCATTGAAATATGGCTGGATAAAAAAATAAGCTCGATGTATGGATGTCACACAAGTAACCATAATACAAAAAAAGCTCAAGGATCGAATTTTAAATTGCTTCTGAATCGCAACAAAATTGATTAATTTCCGAAGCGGATGCGTAACGGTGGTCACTGTCGACAACGTCAAGCGAAAACGGTCGTGGTCTGTCCGGCGCATACTGTGGCCAATTTGAATTGATGATCACGAAGACTTTGTTAGGTGCTTGCTAAGATTGGCAGTCAATCATCTGCTATGAGCAGGTCTCCTATGGCCAAGCTCTTAATGTGGACAATAGCCACAATTTGATCATTTGAAGGAAGCAATCGCCCAGAAGCGGTCAAGAAAGAATTGTGTTCCATCAGTACAACACTAGGCCACACAAATCGACAGTGACTCGCCACAAGCTACAGAAGCTTATCGGTCGGGAGGTTCTTATGCACCCACCTTATGATCCGGACGTGGCGCCAAGTGATTACTACTTGTTCATGTCTCCGATTTTGCTGGTGAAACATTCTCCTCAAGTGAAGCTTGTGAAAATCTATTGTTCCAGTTTTTTTACCAATAGGTACGTGAGTTTCTATGAGAGTGGCATTATAATAATGGATTTTTGTATTGTACTATTTTGTATATATTTATTTAGCTATTAAAGGAAACATGTCTTTGTAAATTGGAAACGAGCTGTTGATCTTAAGAACACAATTCAACTGGTACACCCGTCGTGCCAAAAGTTGATGTAAAGCTGAAAACGTAAGTATTTTACTGGTAAGTTTTATGTAGTTTAAGATTCCATTTTTCACTCCGTTTGAGATGACATGAATTCCCAGAATTAACGTCGTCCGAAAGGCGCTTTTCGAGAAGGTAACCACTATTTTATATCAAAATTTTAATAATAAAAATATGCAAACAAAAACATGTTTAATAATGCCTGAAAGAAACAAAAGTCGTTTCCTTTCTCTTTGCTTCCAGTATAAATTGCCAAAATGAGGCCTTTATAGGGCTCTAGATTGGCCTTATCCTTAATAAATTGTTATAATTTTTTAAAATTTACACTGAAATTATTTATTCATAGCAAAAAAATTGTTTGGTTACAGTACTTTTGTTCGAATCACTTACAATATGTTTTTAAGGTGAGTATTATCCAATCAATAAAAGTATTGACGCGTGAGTAAATGCCAATAGATTGATCAGTTCCACATTTGTTATTCAAGTTGGAGTATGAAACTATGCCGATTAGATACCAATTCGTACTTCCATTTAAAGTTTCTTTGATCATAAGCGGTCCACCAGAATCGGCTTTACATGCATCGTGATCTTTGCCCGTGGCGCACATTTTGCTGCTACTTATTGTAAAATTGTTGCAATAATAATATTTTTCCTTTTGAACGACTGGTATTATCTCAACATGCGTTTTTAACTGAATACTACTAGGGTCAGAGTTGTCTTTTTTAGTCATTCCCCAACCGCTGATGCTAGCTTGCTGTTTCTCGTAACGTTTATTATCACGTAGACTCACATCGAGTGGCAGACAAATGGGTGTAATTTGAGAGTATTTGACACCAACTTTCATATGTAATAATGCTGCGTCATTAACTGAGGTTTTTTTCCTATAATGCGGATGTTTTATTATTGCATCTATTTCATTATCCAGCATAGGGTTATTTATTATACGTGCACCCAAACGTACAAAATAATCCGGTACTGATTTCTTTTCATCAGAAAAACAATGTGCGGCGGTGATAACAAAGTATTCGGTTATAAGAGAGCCAGCACATATAAGGAAATCTTCATTGTCTGGAAAGGCTGTTTATTGTAATGTTTTAATAATTTTGTGGCGTTTTTTTTATGCAAGATCAAATTCAACATACTTAATTTATTTTTGAAAAAAATCCCTACAGTCCAGGGATATTCACCATTAATAGTATTAACCCCACCGTAGATACGATTTGCTATGCTGGGGGCATCGAGCCCGCATTTCTTAGTTGTCGGTAGATTACCCCTAGACTAAAGATATGAGAAGGAAATGAAGAATCATGTGAAATGAACTGATTTCATTGAATAGTTAAAGCATAGTTCCCTTATAATATTTTATCTTTTAATAACCAATGACTGACAACGACTCTCACACTCTCCACTTTTAACACGCTCTACATACTGTGACAATCATACTGTTTACAGTCTAAATCCACCCTGACTAAACTCCGACATACCAAACATATGTCATGCATTTAGTAAGTGCCCGTATGACACTAACTACTTCTTCGCATTCTAACTTAACCGAACACATCTAACGTCACGTTACCTGTATTTTATCATTATTTAGGGCAGCAGAGATGTAATCCTTTTGAGGGCAGTATACCTGTAATCCGAAATATATTTTTAGAAGGGTATTTTCTTTCAGAACTATGATAATATGGTATTTACTTTATAAGTGAATTCTTCAACGTCACAAACACTATATTTTAAAAGTGCTGTTTCCATTTCTGTTCTGGACACCTTTACAGATAGTTCAACTAAGGAACTGCAATTAAGTATCGGCATACATTTTCCAGACTGGCCACTTTTAGTCTGGCAATCATTACCAGCGTTGGCTGCAATATAAAGTAAAAGTAATAAATGTCGATACAAAGCAAAAGTCAAATGTTTAAATATTCTTAAGTAGAAATTCAGATTCCCCGATAAGAGTTATAGGAATATTATAGAGGAATTTCATTGTTATTGCGGTCTATGAATATCCTCAAGGTATGCTTGTCACTAACTTAAGGCGCGAAACGACTTTACAAGATTTAGATTTGGTGTGAATCCATTTAAGCCTATGGAAATCCCAAAGTATTTATTTACTTTTTTTTTGCAAATTTTTCATTCCTTTTTTGACAAATACGTATATTTTATGACTCACCAACAATTTTATTGAAGCAATGCACACAGCACAAGCTTAACAAAAACCCAAAATATTTCTTGAACGCCATGAACAAATTAATCAAGAAATTCACTACCGCAATTTACGACTACTTTTGGCAGCGGCCTCGACCTAACTAATCGGCACTAACGATATTGTGCGTAACGTAGTGTAGAAGCGAAGTCTCAAATACGATTGCCTTCAGTTCAATTATTTTTATACTCTTGTAACATGTTACTACAGAGTATAATAGTTTTAGTCACCTAGGGGTTGTTTGTATCACCTAAAACTAATCGAGATGGATATGGGTTTCTATAAATATATAAATGATCAGCATGAAGAGATAAGTTGAATTCCGAGTGACTGTCTGTCTCTCCGTCCGTCTATGCAAGCGATAACTTGAGTAAAAATTGAGATATCGTAATGAAACTTTGTACACTTGTTCCATGGCAAAAGAGAAAGGACGAGAATGAGGACGGGACGATAACCACGCCCACTCCTTATATAACGGTTCTATTAAAAACTACTAAAAGCACGATAAATCTATAAATAAATACGTCAAACACATGAAATTTTACATCCTAGATGACAACAAAAGACTTTATAGAGGCCGTGGTCAATATTGTACGATGGGCGGAAACACATATCTCGGGACGTGCACTACCGATTTTAACCACATTCGGTGGGTGGGTAGTTAGCATTATTCTCACATTCTTATACCGCAGTGTAAAAATGTGTGATATCGAACTACAACCACGCCTACTTCTTATGTAACACAATTTTAAAATCCAATTGATTCTCTCACTTTCCAGTATACAAATTAGGCACCAGTGAATATATCGGCATAAAACATTGCACCAATATTGACTTTGAAGTGTGACAGCTTCTGACCGAAAATTATCTAAATCGAAACCGAACTGTTCAAGCCCATAGGTACCGAATATATGGACCCCAAGTTCTATTGCGAACCTTTTATCGAAAATATCTGTCAATCTGTGGGATATATTATAGAAACTCAGAGAGAATCAATATGCCCGTGTGCCAAAAATGGGTTGGATCAGATCAATAATTTCCTTAGTCTCCATATACCTAATAGAACAATTTGCGAACTTCCGGCTAACTTTATACCGCAAATATCGGTCAATATGCGAGTTAACTTAATAAAATTAAAAGAGCGTGTTTTTCTTATAACAATCTATTATAGTGCATAAAATGCCGAGAATATGTAATATTGGTCTACGAATTATCCAACCCCTCTTATACCACATAGGTATAATGATTTACGTTATTCTAACAAACCCAATGCTCAATATGTCGGTTATATAATATATGAGTTATATTATATATTTATAATATTGATTAATTGAAGGAATTTTTTCGGCTTTGATCATGGTAGGTTGCAAGAGTATGAAATGTTCGTTGACATCCGAACTTAGCCCTTCCTTACTTGTTATAATTATTTTGTATGTATTATATCAATTTTTTTGGTTATACTTGTACGTAGTGTTTTGCACGGAGTATTACTTACAGAGAAATCCTATGTTAAGCCGAACATTTTGACTTAAAATTCATTTCTAGTAGACCCAAAATTATTGAAAACTCTTAGGAATCTCGGTGAGATTTTTAAGAACACCAATTTTATTTATCCCGATAGAATGCTAGTTCGATTTCTGACTTTGAGTTAAAAATTGATATCCAAGGGTGCGGAATTTTTGTTACATTATTTAAGTTATGGGATACTTGGCATAATTTCTTAAACATAATTTTTTAATTCTTTAGTAGTCCGATCTGAACAAGATGTTTTGAAATTGTAGCATTCCTTTGAACAATTAAATATTATATCAAATAAAACAGTTTTGCATACGAGGCCTAGCGGGTGCAAAGAACGGGTGTAGATTGATATCTCAAAAACTAAGCTACTAGTTTGCATATATATGGACACGGAAAGACAGACAGAGGGACAGACGAAAATCGTTAAATTGACCCCTCACGCTGATCATTTATACATAAATATTTTATGAGGTCTTCAACGTTTGCTTCTGGATGTTACAAACTTCGTTTCAAACTTAATATACGATGTTCAGGGTATAAATATTAGTCATACAATATAACTTGACAGCGGGCGCATACATCACAGCGAGTTCCACTCAGAGCACAAGAAATACAACTGTGTGAATCATGATTCACATTTTTGGAAAAATAACATATTTGCCTAAATTCCATAACAGTTCACAGGAATTTTGCTGGTAAAACTGTTTTCCGAATGTCTGGCACTATATTCGATTCTACTACCTTGACTATAAAGTGGCTGCTTGGATCTGCATTGACCTTTGTTTTTTTTTTTTCAAACAAATCGAACGAGTCGGTGGAAGTCCATGGATTTTGCTCTCTGTGTGTTAATGGGAAGAAAAAGATCAGCTGTGAGCCGAGCTGGGTATTTGATCAAACCATATGCAAATGACATTTATTTAATTAATTCTTATTATTAATATATATATGCTTTGCATTTTGTACTCACAACTATCTGTTCTAGTGAAGAAAAATATTATCATATCCAAATTTTAGTACCTTTTGTCAACCCCATGTTTCTCATTTGAAATTTATGCGTATGAAAATAATTGCAACTCTGTGTCGAAAAAAATTCTTAACTAAAGAATATTCCTTACACTGAACTTTTGCCACAGAACCTTGAGTAAGTATTCATTAAGGGTACCACTATGCCATTTATAGCAAATATAGAAACTCGGACAAAATGATGTCTTAAATTATCAGATAATTAGGAGAGATTAGAAAAGAATGTATCAACAACGATCTTTAATAGAGAGAAGATTTGAGTGAGCTCAGACAGTTTTCCGAGAATACGCTACCGAAAATTCGCATAAGAATCTGGAAAACATAACTGGAACAAGAGTTTATCTGCAAATACTGGAGTTTCACAAAATCTATTTATATTCACTACAATTCATTCATCAACTTCGCTTACTAAATCCGCTTCTGACAAATGTAACCGCCAAAGAATCCATTTATATTCACTACAATTCATTCATCAAATTCGCTTACTAAATCCGCTTCTGACAAATATAACCGCCAAAGAATTTAATAAGAAAAAGTTTGTTGATTTATTTATAGACTATAATTGACACCTTCATCACTTATTCCATTGAAGGTTGCTTCCTAAGTATATGATTATAATATTAAGTATATTAATACCACGTACAAGTATATTTCTTGAGTTCTTCTGCATCAACTCGGATTGACTTGAGTTGAGTCAGAAAGCTATGAAAAATTTTGTGTGCTTAGTCATAGTTGGGAGTAAGAGCTGTTGAGTTTTTGTAATTAATAAACTAAAACCTACTTTGTAAATATTTTAGTATAATTGTTTTACACTTTATTCATTAACTTGAATGTCAAGAATTGCCAATTTCGCAGTAGAATAAGTAAATATTCACTTATATCGCAACTTTTTACTCCAAATTTCGTCAGGTTTTCCCCCATTCTTTTACTATTTTTATTGGCAGAGAATCTGAGTTGGCTGTTTATTACTAAGAACATTTTCATTGATGATAAAGCGAATGTTCGCCCAATAGACTCATCCTCTTTTTAGGCCATCAATACAAACTAGTAGGTTGAAGTTTCCTAAGGGCAATTCATCAAAATTTGACGGAAGGAACTGGAGACGGTAAGAAATGTTTTTAGTGTTACCTAACTTAACTTAGTTACTGGGTGTAAACTTAAAGTACTCGCTTCGATCCAAATGGCTGGCAAAGATTCATTTTAATCTGAACGAAGCTTAAGATTGTGCACAACGTGATTTATTCAGATAACAGAGAAGTTAAAATTAGATTTTAAATTGAGAACAAGAAAATGTGCATGTCGCTTCAGATTTTTGCCTTAATCGAGATCACGTTTCACACAGTTAGACCAAACCATACTTTGATTATAAACGTACGAATAGTATTGAAGCCCTTCTTTATCAGAGGTTCCATAAATATTGACATTCAGGAATATTAAGTGGTATCTCGATCATCTTACATACGATATTTAATGCTGCAATGTCAGAACAATGAAATTTTATTAATGAATTACACGATTTCCAGCTGGATCGAAATTATCGTTTACGCGCAGTATGCAATCTCAACTCTAATCTTAAGAGTCAACTGTTTATTCACCGAGGTACTTTTATCAAAATAAATAATTTGTTAAACAGAGTTACTTTAGCGTGAGTGTAAAGTTTTTTACCAAAGTATTTTGCTTAGTGTACACACATATATTTAGCAGTGTTAATGAATCATGTATATATTTCGATTGGACACAGTTAAAAAGTTATGCGGGCAGTATATATAATATTCACTATTATGTAAAGCAAAGCAAATTATTATGAATGGAATTCGTTTGGGAAAAAATTTTTTCTGCTTATTGCTCAACCACTACAGATATGTATTTCAGTAGATCTTGAGCCAGCTCGCATATTAAGCGGTAAAATATGTCAACCTAAAATTTGTTGCATTAATAAAAATATTTCTAGAAAAACTACCTGGCATAATGACTGCATTGGGAGTTGTTCTTCTATTTTTCGGCGCTATTTTTTCGATGGAGAATTTACTGGTTGTGAGTACTTTTGTCATGAAAAATTAGTGTTTATCTAAGACCCTAACCGAGTTTTTGGGAACGTGAGCTTACAATCGGCTGGCACTCAACGTTTCTTTGAGGAAAAATTTACCTAAGATTATAGCTTGCTTACAGCGGTCTTTTTAAAGCGGATAGTATCCAAACTACAACAATGTCGCTGGCTGTAAAATTGTACCATCCACTGCATTACGAATAAATTTCTGTCAGAGTAGTTTGAATAGAACCCCTGATTGAACCTCGATTCTACGATTTCTTTAGCGTTGAAGATAAATCTCTGCTGAGAAATCATATTTGCGACTGGGAATCACACTGAGTAAAGGTTGTCATCTCTGAATCCTAAAAGCTAGGTAAGGACTTAGTTGGTTATATTCTAACTTTTTAACTGGAATCGAATTCGGATATAATTGCATAAGAGCTGTAAAAAAGGCGAACTTAATATATAGTGTTTTGTGTATAAATTTCTAGTTAATGGTACACTTTCTTAAAGTACCAGCACTTAGACAAAATAAATTTGATTTTGTGTTTATAAACAATCTCAACTCAATCGTTGAGACTAACGTCAACCAAAAGATCGAAATTAATTTTATTAGGGATATAAGGTTTAATTAAGATCAATTTAATTTATATTGAAGGCCAATATAAAAACATAATTTTATAACTTTTAAGAAAACGTGTTCACTTAATAAAATTTTGCACATCTTGACGAATATAAAAGGATTAAAGTCAGGTGGAAAGTCGGAAATACAATAATTATATAGGGTATATTGGGGCAGAGAGAGATCAGGGATTGTTGCATTAACCTTTGGCATTGTGGAGGTATACTCGAAAAGATATGTTCAAGCAATTTTAAAATTATATAAATATAAACATATGGTATACATACATACACATATGCAGTTAAGTCAGTCGGATGTTTCAAAATCCTCAATATCAGTTATATGGGGGCCAAGGAAAGCCCCGATTTTATCCATTTTTGGCACAATTGCTATTCAAAAAAACGCTTTTTCAATTTCTTAAAATACTTCCACATTGGTCGATGTATGTGATACAAAGTCAACTGGTAGTTCGAAAATCTTTATATTAGGTATATGGGGGCCTAGGATCACAACCCATTTTGGACACATGGGTGTATTATTATAAAAGACACATTTTCCCTGAATAATTGAACAATTATGGTCCGATTTTGACAATTTTAGACTTTTGTCCGAATATATTCATTGGTGCTTGATTTGTGTACTGGAAAGTGAAAGATTCATATGGAATTTGAAATTATGCTATATTCGAAATAGGCATGGTTGTAGTCCGATTTCGCCTATTTTCATTATGTTATATAGCATCGTGTACCAAATTTGTTTGAAATTGGTCGATAAAGCCCTAATATATGTATGAGATTTCACCAAAATGTAGGCGGTGCAACGCCCATAGTCGAATTTTGACCCCGGCTGCTATAAAGATTTCTTATATCGTTCTGGGTGTACAATTTGATGCCTCTGGTGCTTTTAGTTATGAATTTATTTTCACACTATTGGTAGGGGTTCTTTTGGAGTTTTCCCTAAGCGATTTTGGTTATTATAGCTGAAGTGGTTTAGGAGATATGTACGCTAAGCCTATTAGAGACAGTTGCCACACCTTTTTTTCTAGATTTTAAGCCTACAGGTGCACTTTGGTACTGCAATTCCTAGTGCCAAATTGCAGGCTTATATATCAATTTAGTGCTTATTATAGGTTTTCGATTAATGGCGTTTTGGGGGCGTGGTAGTGGTCCGGTTACTCCATATACGAACTCGTTATTTCTTTTTAGCTGAGGAACATGTACCTAGAGTCATTTAGATATATTAATTTTTACGCAAGTTATCGCTTGCACAGACGTATAGACAGTCACTCGGATTTCATTTCGCCTCCTCATCCTGATATTTATCATTTATATGTACATATGTAACCCAATATCTAACGCTACTATTTTTAGGTAATACAAACAACCGTTAGGTGAGCAAAACTATTATACTCTTTAGCAACATGTTGCAAGAATATAAAAAATTGGTTGACTACTTGTTGTGCTAGAACCCATCTCCTTGCCCTCCTACGACCGTGTTCGCCATTATCAGACCATATATTTATAATACCATTTGTTATCAAACAACTAAAAACGCGAAATTTTGAAAAATATTTATGATTACGATGAAAAATATATAAAAAAGTTTTTTATGGGTGTGAGGTGAAGATGATATCTATTAGCCAAAATAGTAGCGCATTGCTCAAACTTGTGACGTTATAAGCAAATGTATTAACAAGTCGTCTCTGTTAACCAACCGTGATACTGAAAACTTTTTTATTTCAAAGAATCATAATTTCTGCACTAACAGTGAGTAGTAAATGGGTTCCTTGAATCGGAGCTTCCAACAAATACTCGTTACAAGCATTTCTTATTACCGTGCCTATGACAGTTGAATCCATATAATGGTAACGGACACGGCTTTATGTACGACCAAGGGCTGTTGACTTTACCCACATATGGTATATATCGCGAAAACATTATGCTCAAGCAAAACACTTTTTGTGACCTTATTAGCAACGCCTTAGTTTTAAATTTACTATGAAGGTTAACGGTTTTTTTTCGTACTCTTAGCATTGCAATAGTTGGATTGATTTAGCAAATACTGAAGTTTTACCAACCCAGAAACAATGTGGCAAAGTCGGCATATCTAATCGCATTATGGGCGGCGGCGAGACCAATATTGATGAATTTCCCTGAACCGCATTACTGTTATATAAAAACAAGAGTATGCCACATATACTATTGTTACTGCAAAATAACAAAATAATTAAAAATCTCAAAACCATCTCTTACAGGCTCCGGCGAGTTGGGTTCACTTTGCATGGGTTCACTAATTAACCAATATTACGTGATCACCGCAGCGCAATGCGTAAGTGAAAATAAGATTAAAGATGATATAACTTTGGAAGGGGTACGTTTGGGCGAATGGAACATTGTAACGAAAAACGATTGTGAATATTCGCAAAGTGGCAGAGCATTTTGTGCGCCACCACCTGAGGAAAGAGGCATCGTTAATATAATAATACATCCGAAATTCAACCCAGAGAAGATGACTAATGACTTAGCCTTGTTACGTATGTCCAAAAAAGCCGAATATACAGAGTTCGTAAGTCCCATATGTCTCCCATTGCAAAAGGGTCAACAGTATTTGGGCTATGCGAATACCACAGCGGAAATCACCGGTTGGGGTGAAAATAAATCAGCACCGCGTAGTCGAACCAAAACAAAGGCAAGGGTAAAAATTCAAAACCTCATCGATTGCGTGAATGCTATTAGTCGCAGTGGCGGCTATGGTTACATCTATTCATCTTTTCTGCAAACTTGTGCTATGGGTGACGGTAAAGCGGCCTGCAAACTTGATACCGGTGCTCCGCTTATGATTCAAGATACGAAAAATAAAATTACCACCTATTATTTGATCGGTGTATTCTCAAGCGTGGAAGACACATGCGAGTTAAGGAATTCCCCAAATATATATACACGAGTTCATCCACAAATCGATTGGATTAAAAATGTCGTTAATTCGTAGTTTCAATGTTAACAAATATATATATACTTATATCAATATAGAAACTCCTGTGTATGAATTTAAGTTGTTTTATTTTGTAGAAACTGCTGAAGTGCAAACTTTGAAAGAACTTAAGAAGCACTTGGAAGAACTTTATTTTCCGCTGCGTGTCCGAGTCGAAGTAATTGTTTGTTTTTATACTCAGGGTCACTAAAGAGCCATTAAAAAATGTTAAGACAGCCTATTTTCAGAGCCTAATTCGCAGTGCTAGGACCGAGTTGAGAAAGTCTAGAAATATCATTTATTGATCGATCTGAACAAAATGTAAGCTTTCTTTTCTTATTCGACCTACTAACATGGTTTCACTAAATAGAATCGCTGTAAGCAACTGAATCGGATCCAGGCAGGATTATCTCTAATAGTCCATCGGTGTGAGTCTTCAATAAATCTGCAGCTTTGATGCAAGATACCATTCGCAAGCTTGACTTGAAATTTGACTGATATACATATAACTTATGCGCTTACAGCGTCAATAAAGAAAACTCTGATTCTCGAAGGGCCGATGTGTAAATACAATGTAGACAGATAATCCCACCGACACGAATATGTTGTAGGATTATCAGAATCTACTTAGATAACAGAAGTTTTTTTCCACATATATAGTTTCAATCCTTTGTACAGGTTTTTGATAAAAACTCTTCTTCTTCCCCTCTTTTGTTTGTGCTCAAATCTTATTGGATGAGGTGCCCTGCCTTGAACTATACTAATAACCTTTTTTTTGCTTTGGAACGGTACATTCGTACGAATTTATGACATTTCATCATAATGGAACTACTTCACTAAATAACTACTTCTCTTGAACAGAGCTCACTGTCACTCAAACAACAAACAAAATCTCTATTGAACGAAATTTAACATATACATACGGATATCCATTTTATTACAGACTAGCTTTTGCCCGCGACTTCGTCCGCGTGGAATAGTGACTTCCGGCAGATTTTTGGTTCTTCCCACATAGTTCCCGTTCTTGCGGGATTTTCGGAATGGTCGAGTTCCCGCAGAATTTTCAGGATAAAACCTATGTTTTTTTTGTCGAGTTCCAAACTATGTCTGTACAATTTTTAAAGTAAATTTTATTATTTTAAAAAACTTCTGCATATACTACATTTTTTGTTTTATTATCTTGTGGCAGAAGAACATATTGATTTTCGCTACAACCCGATCTTGATAACGCGACATATAACTGGCCGTGCGAAAAACAGTCTTGGCGTAAATCGATCTCCACGTGTTTGAATGTTTGCCCCTGTGATTTATTTATTGTGACTGCGAAAGATAATTTAAGCGGAAATTGTATTCTTTTAAAATTGAAAGGTAAGTCGTTGGGTATCATTGGGATGCGGGGTATGAGGACTGTTTGACCAACTGCTGGACCAGTCAAAACTATTGCAACGATGACGTTATTGCGCAGAAATTTTACTTGAAGTCGGGTCCCGTTGCATAAATTTGGTGGTTTGAGATTTCTTAGTAAAATTATTGGGGCACCTATTTTTAACTTAAGAGAATGTGGGGGAAGGCCGCATGGGTTCAAGGAATTGAGGAACTCCTGTGGGTAATGAACTACATCTTCTTGATCCATCACGGTATCAATGGATGTGTAGGTTACAATATCTCCTGGGAGTTTACTCAAAATGATATCATTTATTTCGTCAACGCTACTATTTCTTGCCGCCAATATTGCTCTTTGACACATCCATTGATGGTCCTTGTTTTCTATTTGGCTGATGTCAGGGTATACCTTAGTTACTAATTCCTCGATGTTACCCACTTTTACTCCTAAATCGCAATCAATTTCAATTTTATTATTAGAATGAGGTATTTTCCCGTCTCCTACAGAAAGTAATTTTGAAGGGAAAGTTATACTACCTCTCCCCAAATGTGCTCTCATATTTTTCGATAATTTTAAAATATTTACAAATTTCCATAATGGAGAACTTTTAAGGCAAGCCTTCACAATGTCTGCTCTAGTTCCGCTTACTATTACCGGTAAAGTTTGGCGAAAGTCCCCAGCAAACATAACAGTAATCCCACCCATGATTTTATCACAGCTTCTAAGATCTCTAAGAGTTCTGACTAGAGCTTCTACGTGAGCTCTATGTATCATGGTACATTCGTCCCAGATTATTAGACTGACGTCTTGTAAAATTTTCCCCAAAGGGCCATTTTTGCGTATAGAGCACATGCTATCTTTCTCTAAAGACACAGTTAGGGGCAGTTTAAAAGTGGAATGAGCTGTGCGTCCACCTGCTAATAAGGTTGCAGCAATACCTGACGACGCTACTGCCAAGGCTAGCTTTCCTAGAGACCTTACTTTTGCTAATATAAGATTAGTGATAAACGTCTTGCCGGTCCCACCGGGAGCATCCAAAAAGAAAATTCTTCCTTCATTTAAACGAACACTTTTCATGACACAAGTATACGTTGTCACCTGGTCATTAACTAATCTTGGTTCATTTTGTGTGATATACTCATTTAATTCATTTATGTTATATGGTTTTCGCAACGCTACTTCTAACGGGTCCAGAAGCGAATTATTTCTTTTTGCTGCAGGAAGCCCAAGGTCGGTTAGGGATTTATCTGAAATCTCATGAATTTTATCTTCAATTATGATTAGTCCATCATTGTATATATCATCATAATATGCTAATGTCATTTCCTGATTCTCATTACGCATTCTGTTTAATATTATATATAATATCTTCACATAAAGCATCACGAAATTTATTCCATAACTCTAAGGGTCAGATGGTTGGCAAAATATAAGGATAGTGGTAAATAATTCTCTTAATTTTGTAGCTGGCTCGGATATGATAGCATCGGATATGGTATTTTGCCAATGTTTATCTCCCTCCAGTAAACCTAATTCCTTGCAAGCGCCTCGGTACGTTTGGAAAATAACACCATTCACGGTTCTTAGATGTTGAAATGACATTGGACCGCGAACATATTGCAATAACATTCTTAAATAAAAACATTCAGTTTGAGTTGGATGAATGTTATAAACACGGCCTAAATTTGTGTCTTTTTTTTACACCGGGATATCCCTCAACATCTTGCCCGCGTCTTCTTCTAGAAAATGAATTTCTTTGCCAAACGTAATACTGGGGAACTTCGTGATATAAAAGGGTTTTTGCAAAATCGTCGCTTTTGCAGAGATCAAAGAACGCTGTAAGTGTCGTTGATGAAGGATTGTTCACACGATCTTGGAGATTTTCATTATTATAAAAATATACTTTTTGTCCATTTTCCAAATGAACGGCTAAATTAACTACTGCCGGAAAACGTTCATGAATAGAAAATTGGAAAATTCTCCAAAACGCCTCCGAGGAACCTATATAGACCATTTAGATATTTTTCTACTTCATCGTTATTACTTTGTAACGAAAATGTGGCTTGATCAGAACCTTTATGAATATACTTACAGATGTATTTAATAGCTTTGACCGATTGACAAAACTCTACGTTAATGTGTGTATTAAAAATTCGTGATAGCAGTGGATTATAGGGAACCACCCACGATTATCCACGCTCATTTCTGTACCTTTCACACGAATTATAGCTGTGTTTCCACCATTATCTGGAGACCTGCGTCTGTAGGTTGGATAACCGTCATCTCCCCTTTGTGTTTCCGAAATAAAATGCCTAGGGAACTTTTTAGAACAAACGTTTTCTTTCATACATGGTGATGTAGGATTATGAATGTACATGTAAATGTAATGAAGAGGTCAGGTCTTCCAAATTACCTGACACATGTCATGGCATCTTGACTTTTTTCATTCATGAATCTGGGGGATCCTGTAAATGACGACGGCAATATAACGTGCTGGCCAATATTAGAAGCGTTTATATGTCCATCATTTACGACGGCATCTCTTAAATGAATGTACTCTTCTGCTCTCAATTTTTTTTGATTTCTTTTGCTGAAGTCTAGCCTCTCAGAGATCATTTTTGCCGCCATATCAACACAATATTGGTTGAATAATCCTTTGAAATAATGTATACTGTTAAAGTCATTTATTCTCACCATGAATCTAAATGCATAAAACTGCATACATGAAACAGTTTTAAATGTAGCCGTAGTATTCTGCTGTGGAATATTAATACAGTATCCGTCGTTTCCAAAGGGAAACAGTAAGGGATATTGAAGCGGGTCATAAGATCTATGAATTTCAGAAACTCGTTGAAGTCGACCATCTCTCGCAGTCAATACAATATCACGGGGACCTTTGTCTTCATCTATCATAAGAACAGCTACTTCATCTACTACCGGCGCTTTATACCGACCTCTATGCTCATTAGGAGGTTTTACATCAGCATGAATGATAAGTTTTAAACCATTCGGTGGTCTATTTTCTAGATTGTACTTGAAACTTTGAATATACGTATTATGATCATGAAGATATGTTTGGAGAACATCGATAAGATCAATTTGCAAGCTTGGGTTTAAATTTGAGCGCAAGGATACCTGATCTGCATGGGAAACAAAATATATTTGCAGGAATTCGGGTTGTGCCCCTACAGCTGGAAGTAAGTCACCGATTAAATGATAAACTTGCCCTTGGACTTTAAAAGTGGGCATAAAGTTTCCCTCACGAATTTCTTCGGCACCAAATGAAGTCATCTGAAATAATGTATTATATTGTCTTGAGTGATTTAAGAAATGCTTAGATGATGGATGTGAGCCTGATATCAGTTCCTTTAAAACGGATGTTGGTTTCGGAATTATAGGTATATTTACTTTGCCACCACTACAACACAGTCCAGGAGTTTCAGCTGCCCATTTTTTTGCTTGGCATAAATTGCATATTTTATCCATTCTACCAATATCAATATCATTTAGCTCAGAATAGTCAACGGTACAATCATAAGCAAAAGCAGCATTTAATAAATTATGTTGTCTATGGTTAGCCAATGTTCGGGCATTCTGTGAGGCCAAACGTTGAAAACGTTCAGCTTTCGATTCCCGATCGCGGTTAGCCATTGTTTGGGCATTCTGTGAAGCCAAACGTTGAGAACGATCAGCACTCGATTCCCGTTGCCGGTTCGCCAAAGTTCGGAAATTTTGTGAGGCTAAACGCTGCGAACGTTCAACGCTTGATTCCCTTGCACGGTTTTGTTCAGTAATTGCTCGTTGTGTAGCCAACCTGTGCATATTTTCATCCTCAGTTTCATTGCTGCGCAAAACTCGCAGCCGCTTTTCAGTAGCAGTCTGCCGAGAAAGCTGAGTTCTTTTTCTCGGCATTATAGTGATGAAGAAAAAACGTAGAAAATGAAAACTTAACTAAAGCGTATCTCGTAATAAAAAAAAAAGAAACTTAAGATTAAGAAGATTAATAATTAAGAACCTAATTACTTTTATTTTTAACGATTATGTCAAAAGAACAACCGTAAAATGAAAATAAGGTAAACTAACTTTATGCTTAAACTAAACCCTAATCTAATGAGAATACCTACTGGTATTATGTACCACAAAAAAAAATATTGGAAACTAAATACTATTTTTAAAACAAACAATACTATACTTATAAAAAACACATAATTATAAATTAATAATCTACATGAAAACAAAAAAGTGTTATTATTGTGTAACTAAATACTATCCTAAAACAAATAAAGTGCCTACTATATAGAAAACAACTACAAAATGAAACTGTGTTTAAAAAGTAATATTACGAAGATAATTATATCGCATAAACCAATTAGCGCTGCATTCAGCCGTTCAGGACAATCATAATTTATTTCTCTGATATTTCTTCGTTTATCCTGGACGCCATTACGCTTCGATGTTTGCTTACGACTGGAAAAATATACTGCGTGCATTAGCCCTTTTAAACAAATACTCTTTTGAATCCCAAAAATATGGAGTAAAGAAATTATGAATTTTTGATACATAAATATTAGGAAATTCCTGTTATAAATTTGGCCTTGAAAATATTTAGCCCTTTTAAACAAAGACTTTTGAATCCTAAAAATATTGAGTAAAGAAATTATGAATTTTTGATACATAAATATTAGGAAATTCTTGTTATAAATTTGGCCTTGAAAATATTTAGCCCTTTTAAACAAAGACTTTTGAATCCTAAAAATATTGAGTAAAGAAATTATGAATTTTTGATACATAAATATTAGGAAATTCCTGTTATAAATTTGGCCTTGAAAATATTTAGCCCTTTTAAACAAAGACTTTTAAATCCCAAAAATATTGAGCAAAGAAATTATGAATTTTTGATACATAAATATTAGGAAATTCCTGTTATAAATTTGGCCTTGGAAATATTAAGCAGGTAGATATTATGCATATTGTTCTACCAGATTCATGCTAATTCATTGCAAGCAAAATGTGGGACCACCATCCCAACATACAAATGAAATATGCAACATATTTTAAGTGTTGCGCATTCGAACGGCACAAACAGACAGAAAAACTATACTCGAGTCGCTGGACTCTTTTTGCTCGTGTGAAAGCAGAGCATGATGCAAGCGTTTACACCATAAAACATGTTCATAACAACATCATGTTTTTAAAATTTTTTAAAAACCATCACACATGTATGACATGCACGCTCATACTTCTCATCACGCCGCACATGCTTGCATACAAAAATGACCGTGTAAAGGCCGCTTACGGGAAAAATCCAATTTTCGCGGATATCATACCGTACGGTCTGTTGTAGCGGACGGTAGAAGCAGTGGTGACTGATCATTTACATTGCGCTCTCATAAGATAGGTCGCATCAGCTGATGCGGGACACGGTTTTGCGTCGGTGACTGTTTGTGCCTTGAGCCGCGCGGCATGGTATCTCGTTGAGCTACACCCCCCTCCCGGCTTGCCCGCAAGTACCGCCTCTCTCCCGAGGCGCCGGCCAGCGCAGAGAGCGAGTTGGTTTTGTTTCGGAGTTATTTATCATTGTAATCTTTAAAGTTTTTTGTTGAAATTAAGTTATGTCAAAGACAATTTTATTCACAATGAAGTACTCTTAACCAACAACATATTTATTTGAATAAAGATTAATATTATATTATTATGTTGATACAACTTAAACAAATTATTTCGACCAAATTATTCTATTCTATTATTCTTTAATACATATTTTTTGTGTATCTTGAACCGTTTTCACGGCGCACGCAACGGAAGGCTTCAAAGATGAAATAATTTCTCCCGTTTTTTACACATTTACCACTATATCTTTGCTATTGGTCGTAGCGTGATGTTATATAGCCTATAGCCTTCCTCGATAACTGGACTATCCAACACAAAAGAATTATTCAATTCGAACCAGTAGTTTCGGAGATTAGCGCGTTCAAACAAACAAACTCTTCAGCTTTATAATATTAGTATAGATTACTGTCATTGTAATGTTTCAATTTTTAGAAAACTCTATAGAGATGATCTAACGCATCGACGGTTTCTACCTATTCTGGATCCATAACAATAGGATAAACTTTTCAACTAGAAACTCGCCTGTTTGACTTAAATCATTTTTTAAAACAACATACGGTAGCGTGGAATGACTCCGCAAGTAGAGTTTGTTAGGTATCTCTATCTTAAAATTTATTTACCGTGTATTTAGTATTTTGGCCGTTTATTAAATATAATGAACCATTTTAAATTAACTGTGAAATATTTAACGATAAATTTTTTTTTATCTGGATACACTATTGTCCTAACTTTTATATACAATGCCGGAAAAATAATGGCACAGAGAAGTTAAACTAATCATTGGCGTGTAGCAAAGCCACTATTGAGGCAAATAATGTGCTAAAATACAATTTTTATAAGATAGATATATCAAAAAATCATAGAAATCATCATGTACCACTTGTTACCAATATTCTTTATTCTCTCATTTTTTGTTTGAATATTTCCAAAGGTCCGCAAAATAAACATTTATTTTAGCGATGATCTCTGATCTCTTCATTTAAGTCAAATATTTTGAAAAAGTCAGTAAGGACACAAAATGATCTTGAAATAAAGGAAAGCCAAAGGAGTACAAGAGGAAGACTCTCTTTCCAAAAAGAAATTTCATTCTTTGGCTAAAAGTAAAAACATTCACCAAGAGAAACACATTGCTGTATTCGCACTATGGTACATATTTTTTATTTTTGCTTACGATCAATTGCTCATACGTGTATGTGAAGAGGTATGCGTCAGAAGGCCACCAAATATCTCAATGATCCAAACTGTTTTCCATTATACAGCGTTGGTATACCATATATACAGAGTATAACCACTTTGAACGCATATTTTTCCCCAACATTGTAAATAATTTAAGTGTATTAGAATTTATTACTTCGGGGAAATATTATTTACGATCAAGACTTCAAGTTAGTTTGTAAGAGTGCCAAGCAGTAAGAGGTTTGAAACTTCGGGTAAATTTTGCTCACACCACTGAATGCAAAATTGAAAACATCATGACTTTTAAAAAGCAGATAATTTTAATAATATGCTGCAGCGCTTTTTTCTCGGATAAGTGTATCGTGAGTATTAAGAGACGAAAAAGTAATTGGGAAAGATAGAAGAAAAATGTGTTCATATATTGTATTAATTAATACGGCCGAGAGATCGAGAGCAAATAGCATAGAACTTTTATCAGAACCCACACTAAAGGTGTAAAACATGAGTTCTTCAGTAAATTATTTAGAAATATATTTTGGCTAAACATTACCATAAGATTCCATTAAGTAAAACGCAAATTACTGGCAGCGGTAAAGAGCAGTATTTTTCTTGTTCTGCTAATATAAGGGTATCTGAAGAGAAGTTCTGATTGACGATAATAAATCCATGGTGACCTAAATAAGATAGCTCCCATGAAAGGGGTAGATATATTAATCTTGGGACCCGACTGAACAAAGTACTAACACAGATTAAGAGATGTACAACTCTCATGTTATTGGAAGTGAGAGTGTAATCCTCCTGAACTTTGACAGTTGACTAGATCTAGGTGGTTTTGACATTTCGCAATTAAAAAAAAAAAGAGGCGGCCAGATTGAAAATCTGCCAAAAATATATGTGAACAGAGATATTTGTTGCCGCTATTCAAGATCACTAACCAAAATTATATAACAAAAAAAATTAAAGAAAGCGCGAAAATAAAATGTATGTGATGCAATCTTTTGCGATGTAGTATTATTTTTCAATCGAAAATAATAAAAAAAAAAATGTATTAATTGAGATCCAAGACGTTTAAGTCACCTATTGTACAATACATCAAAAAAAAAAAACCAAAATGAAAAGATTTAAACACTTTCTGCATATGTTTGATATAAATATAACAATTGTTAATCTTAATGAATGTAAGTTGTTTTAATTTAAATGTCCAAAAATTATTATTTTGACTGATCTGGCTACAATGCAAAATGTTATAGAACACGGTAATTTTGAGGCACTCTCACGCTGGAATAAGTTAGGCAACCCTTATTCCTGTTACTACAAAGCTCTATGACTATCTGACTGACTGCCTAATCATCACACTTTTGTGTGATGTAACAAAGAGTGAAGAGTTAACTCTCTGTTATTTTTTCATCACTTTTATGGGTTACGAGTTTGTGTTTTTTTGTTTTTTGAAAAACTAAAAAGAGAGAGAGAGGGAAGAGTGATCTAGAGAAATAGAGGTTGATGGGCAAGGATGGAGATATGAGGATAAAACGAGAGAAGTTGAGACAGAAGAGGAACTGGATTACGCTGAGTAATGTATTGTACAGTTCGAAGATTCACGGAAACTAGAGTTTCTGTCACATAGGTATACCTTTTTCACAATATAGTCCTTAATAAATAGAGAATAGCATGTGAAAGCAAACATAAAAGATACAATGCAAATAATTTATTTTTCTTCATCCGGCAATGTTTAAGGACTTGTTGATGGATCTTTAAAATTTTACCTGTCGACACTACATAATGGAGATTTATATATTTTTTAATAATTCAAGGTAAACACATGGCTTGATCTGAGCGAAACTGGTATATTACCAAAAGAAAAGGAATGCGGCAAGGTGGATCTATCGAATCGTATATTAGGTGGATCTGAAACACGTATTGATGAATTTCCTTGGACAGCACTACTTGTATACTTCAATAGAAGTAATGAATAAATTTGTTTAAATAAACTAAAAAAGTTTGAAACATCCATAAAACTTTCCAAATTTCCTTGCAGGCAACGGCGACCTAGGATCCGTTTGCGCCGGTACGCTTATTAACTCATTCCATGTGATCACAGCAGCACAGTGTGTTGACAAAGAAATGATTTACAAAAACGGTATAAATCTGACGTCTGTACGTTTGGGCGAATGGAATGTTGCCACCGAAAGGGATTGTGAGCAGGACATCCGAGGCGTAGAGTTCTGCGCACCACCTGTACAAGATATAAGAATCGATGAAGTTATAATTAATGCAGACTTTGACAGAAAAAAAATGTTACATGACATAGCTTTAGTACGTTTGGTGCAAAAAGTCACATATACAGACTTTATTAGTCCCATCTGCCTACCAACATGGGACTCTCAAGTATATCTGGGCTTTGCCGATACCACAGCCGAAATCGCTGGATGGGGGGAAACGAAAAAGGAAACATATAGCATTAAGAAATTGAAAGCCACAGTGAATATACACAGTCTGCATGAATGCACAAGCAATATTACACATGATGATATAGGTTTCGGGCATACCTATGATCCGTATCGACAATCATGTGCCGTTGGCGACGGTAAAATTGCCTGTAAAATCGATACAGGTGGCCCGCTTATGATTATGGATAAACCTGCTGGTTGGACTTCCTATTATTTGATTGGCATATTTTCTAGTGTGGAGCAGTCTTGTACAGAGAGGAAGCCACCAGCTATTTATACGCGTATTCGCCTATACATGCCCTGGATAAGAAAGATATTGGATAGATAAATAGTTTGGTAGTTATACTCATATACATATGTAATTTGCATTGGTAAAGAAAACCAGATGTTTTTACAACAAAAACAAACTTTTTCAATGTTAGTCGTACCTTAAAAGAGTATCAGAGGACATATGAGAGAGTAGAGTTTTATTAAAAACTTAACAGCTATTGTTATAGGTTAACCATACTGAGTGGAATCGTGGAATAAGGCTTGAAGAGACGAATATAGGCAAAAGAGCGAGATAACAATTTTCAGTGAACTACTCCAATACTGGGTTTCCCATAAGAAGGCGAGAGATTGCTACACCATAATTTTAAAATGGTCTGCTAAGCGCCATCTAAAGGAGTAAAAAGTCGAGTGATTTTCGATATGAATCACAATCATCTCACGCAAAAATATTTGTTTTTATGGTAAGCCTTTACATTTGCCAACCTCCTGCCTTTCGAAAAATTAAATTTTTTTTGTTAAAAGCTTTGTCAAGGTCAGATTACTCAAAACTACTGGCAGGTTTCGCTCTCGAGTTTTATAAAACGTTAATAGTAGCTAGTACCGGTAGGATAGTTCTACGTTTGAAAGGACAGTTTGAGATCTTGACGTTTTAGTGATCTAAAAAACGGGTTTAAAGTCGTTAGTTCCGCTGCGAATTAGAAAGGAGAATGGTTAGAGAACAGTTTAATTTGTATAGAGAAATCGTTTGCTTTAGAGTTAATCTGAGAAATATATGCTTGTAAAAGCGGCTCTCAACAATGAAATCTTACCCAAATCATTGCAGCGCATTTGTTTCTTAATGAACATTTCTAAATTGAACGTGAATTCTGATGCAACAAAATGTATAAAATTGGATACAGTGAGATTTTAACCACATACATAGATATACAATATATCTATATATACAAAAATTGTATATAAGCATGAAAAAATAGGAATTCCTAAGTTGTAATAGACGCAAATTCGGCACAGTTCGAATACGCGACTAGCAGAAGGTGGTGCTGAAGTTTTGTGTAGCCGCTTCAACACCGAAAATATTTTGTGATGAATTAAAATACACCATGGCGCTTACAAAATACATTATTCCCTTAATATTTGGGATGACGTTTGCTTCACAATTGGTGAGTATTATTTGAAATTAGGAACGTCATTGTAGTTGAGTAGTCTGGTCTTAGCTTATAACAATACTTTATATTGAGGTTGTCGATTCTAGAACAATTAAAAAAATACTTAAAAGTGCTTATAAGCTCTGCTGACTACGTTGTTACCCAGCTGAATCGGTTTCTATTGTGATATAACCAGTTTTATTGTTGAGCTATTGTAACTATTCAAGTAAGAGTTAAAGTTATCATTTGGAATCTTCAGTTAAGTCTGAACAAAAAGTGGTGTTTTCCCATAAATAGTACTAATCGTATTTATGCTATTCGAGACTTTCGGGTGCGAGTTATACAAGATGTTTTACTTTATAAAATATGTTTCATCTATGGTCTTGAAACGCCTAGCATCTGCTTCAAGACACAAGTCGATACCCATTGGTCCGATGTGAAGCGATTGCTGCTAATTATTAAAACCAGATTTCGACTCAATCAAATATATCAGGATATATGTTTTATGCTTTAGACGATACGAAAGAATTATACCACTTGCATTAAAGAAAAAAAGAAAAACAAGTTAGGAAGAGCTAAATTCGGTTGTAACCTTTTAAACTTAAACTTTTGGAACTTGCAAGGGTCAAAACCTGGGAAACATCAGATGTTAATAAAACTTTATATTACACTGTGCAAAGTTTTTTCTCGAAATATTTATTGGTGCTTGATTTGCATACTGGAAAGTGAAAGAATCCGATGAAATTACATTTTTTATATGGTAAGTAGGTGTGGTTGTTCTACTATAGTGTCTACTAAGAACGTTTGGGTATTCTCACATCCACACTTTAGTTGAAATCGATGAAGTAGTACCCGAGATATAGGTTTTCAACTAAAAGTGGGCGGTGCCACGCCCATTGTCCAATTTTTAAAACGTATCCCATAAAACGCTTCCCTAGTGGTTTTTAACATAACCGTTATATGGGGAGTGAGAGTGGTTATTGTCTGATTTTAACCACTTTCGCATCGTTTGAAGAGGTGCTAAAATGACTTGCTCTCAGCAAACTTGGTTGATAGAACTGTGATTGGAAGGTATGTATAAAAAACCATTTAGGGGCGGGGCCACGCCCACTTTAATAAAATTTTTGGCCCACAGGTGTCCCTAGCAACTGCGATCTCCTACACTAAATTTCATATCTTAAGTTAGTGCTTAGTTATGGCACTTTATATGTTCTTGATTAACGGCATTTTGTTGGCGTGAGCAATAGTCCGATTCCGGTCATTTGCAATACCAACCTCCCTTGGGTACAAAAGAAGATGTGTAATTTTACTCAATCTAATTGCCTATAATGAAAATATTTACCTCAAAACAGTAATTTCAATAATTCCTAAATGTCCCCTACTTCCCTTTCGCATTTATTATATATTTCTAGAATATAGAAGAATGGAACGAGATGGCTAGGAATGGAATCATACCGAATCCTCAAAAATGTGGCAGAGTCGGTGTATCAGATCGTATTTTTGGTGGCACTGACACAAGTATAGATGAATATCCCTGGACCGCCTTGCTACTGTACTCAAATAAAAGTAATGACTGAAAGAAACAAGTTGCTAAGCCGAAAATTTCTTAAGAAATTTGCAAATTTTTACTTCCAGAGACTCAAGATTTCGGCGCCGGCTGCATGGGTTCACTCATTTCCAAACAATATGTGCTCACAATAGCACAATGCGTTGACGAAAGCTTTGCACCTAAAGAGGGTGTTAATTTTATTGGTGTACGTTTCGGAGAATGGAACATTTCATACAAACGAGACTGTCAAAAATTTAGTGGAGGCAAATCCCTTTGCGCTCCATTGTATATGGATATAGTAGCAGATGTTATAATCTCACATCCAGAATACAACAAAAAGACGCTACAGAATGATATAGCTTTACTACGTTTGATAAGAAAAATTGCATTTACCGATTTCATTAGCCCCATATGTTTGCCATATCATGAAGATCAGGGATATATCGGTGCGCCGAACAGCACAGCAGAAATCACTGGCTGGGGTGAAACTCTGAGAAGAGATGAGAGCCAAATAAAACAAAAAGCAACTGTAAAAATATTCGAACTTAATGCTTGTGAGAGTAGAATTAATGGTGCAGTGGGTATGCATTACAGTTTCGCTCCGGACTTGCAAATATGTGCTATGGACGATGTCAAAGTCGCATGTAAACTAGATGGCGGTGGACCGCTCATGGTTCAACATTCAAATGAAAATAAACCGGCATATTATTTGATTGGGTTATTCTCCAGTATGGACATTACATGCGATAGGAAGAATCTTCCTGGTATATACACGCGCGTCCAGGCCTACCTGCCATGGATAAAAGAGCACATTCACTTGTAATTATTAATGAATGCAATATTTAACCAGAATATATAGTGTAACTTATGTCTTTGTAATTAAAATAAAAAAATTCAAATTGAAGGTTCTTCTGACAAAACTATTTATGATTTTCGGTCAAAACCGGAAACGATCGAAACTAGACCTTAGAAGCCATAGGAAAAACGGTGCTGATCCATCGGACTCGTTGTTATTTAATCGTACGTTTCTGTAAAATGAAATAACAAGATGCGATGAAATCTCCAAGATTTGTTTTGCTGGCGTTATAGCGAGATTTTCCTTTGGTCTATTTGTGAACTAAGAAATTATAATGTGAATAAAGGAAGTGGAAGATCCAATTATAACCTGTCAAAAAGCACTGAAATACATAAGTTCCATATGATAACTGGAAAGATATTGGTTGGAACAGCAAGTAAATGACAATATATGTATATTTCAAATAGCTTATAAAGTGAGTGGTGAGTGAAATAGTGGAATGGAAGACGCCTACCATGTTACCAACGGACTTGCGTTATTTGGACTGATTAGGAATGACGGAGATAATTAAACCTGTGACTAAGACTAATTTTTCAAATAGTTGTCGAATCAAAGAAATTGAAACGATTAAAGTTTAAGCTAAACTACCATCACAGGTGCATTTTTATAGCACAAAAGGTATAAAAAAATCTATATCTTGATTTTGATCGATCACTTTGAATGACAGCTATAGGCTATAGTTTACCGAAAGATTTGGTTCGAAGATTGTACCGCTGTTGTTAATCTAAGCCAAATTTGTTGAAAATACCTTGTCAAATAAAAAACTTTTCCGTACAATATTCTTAAACCGATCCGTTACAAAAAGAGGTTCTTATAAACTTTATTAGTGGTTTGTAAAGGGCTTAGCTAATTATATAAGCATTTTTTCATTCGAACAACAGCAAAATGCACCCCATAAATGTAGATGGTAAGACTATCCCAGCCTGAATGTAAGCGTTCAAATATTATATAATATATACAAGTTATGTATATTAATTGAGCGTGACACAATTTACAGAATTAGCTTCAATTAGAAACAGTTATACTGCTTTTCAGCTAAGGAATGTAGTTCGAGTGGGAGAAGAGCAAATAATTGTATTAGTCTTCACTCGTTTGTTTCATTAAGAGTAGCTAAATAAATTCAAAGCAAAAATATATATTTCTAGAATTAAGAAGCTTATGACTATCGCAAAAGTTATTACTCTTTTGATTTATTTTGGCTTTTCGGCAGTTGTGAGTACAAAATAGAGGCATTGTAATTAATACTAATATTGTTTTACAATTATTTGGTAAGTGTTTCGAAGAGAGTCTGTGGTAATATTTGATTTGAGAGCGAAGCAGATAATAAAAGTTTTTAATATACGCGGGTTTATTTATTTATGAGTAACTATTTTGTCCCCTTCTAAGTAATCACCTCTAGATATAATGCACTTACGCTATTAGGTAAGTAGATCTCGGTGAAGATACATGTAGCCCACGAAAATTCAAAATTCGCGAAGCGTTTTGAACAAACCTGGTCCAAAACAACACATTAACGGTGTCGCCGTCTACGTATACCCCAGACATGGCCTCCTGTGACTTTTTTGTTCCCAAAACTGAAGAGGCTCATGAAAGACAATGCTGCGCTGCGATTGAGGAAATAAAAACTGCATCGAAGGAGGAGCTGAACAAGATTACAAAAAATTACTTTGATGATTGGTAAAACGCTGACATAAGTGCATTGTATCAAGGGGTAATCACTTTGAAGGCGACACAATAGATTTTCATGAATAAATAAACACTTTCTTAAGATATACAAAATTCTCGATACTGTTTGAACAGACCTCGTATATTTACTTCTATAAATATTTCTCTCCGAACTTCATAATCAATATGAGTGTTTGAAAGGTTATAATTTTATATATAATATAATCCTGTTCTAAGGACCCTGAAGAGAGAGAGTTTGCAACGAAGTTTGTAATACCCAGAAGGAAACGTCGGGGATATAAAAATAAAAATATATAAGTACAAGTATGTGGTATGTATAAAACAACAGCATAACGAGCTGAGTCGATTTAGCCATTCCCGTTTGACCGTCTGTATATATATTCCCAAATAAGTTCCTCAGTTTTTGAGATATCGAACTAAATTTTCTTCCCAAGGAGTTGCTTATTTTTCGAAACTAACGATATCAGACTACTATGACATATAGCTGTCATACAAAATGAACGATTAAAATCTTGTTCTTGTATGAAAACGTTTGTATTTGTGAAGGGTATTATAGCTTCGGTGCAACCGAAGTTAATGTTTTTACTTATTTTATTGAAATTTTAAAACAGGGGTAATATGAGATTGTCGTTTGAGTAAAGTAGAGAAACTCCAAGCTGACGTAGAACGCTGTTTTATCTTTGAAGCAATACCAAGTTCGACAGCCGAACTGAGTTATCAAGATATTATATAAGGCTACCCCTCCAAACATTTTACAATGGCCACTTACTATTAATACAATTCCATATATGTTACTATAATATTTATTAAGTAGATCTTAGAGAGCATAGCCAGAAAATCACCCTCAGTGGTAGACTGCAATGTTTTCTAAAAACAATTTTGAAATGAGAACAGTAACTTTTGTACTTCGTCTGAACTGTCCCCCAACTGCTTAAGATCTACTGCAATTTCTGAACATCTGCTAACATTTTATAACCTCGTAACTAAGTCCAATTTTAACTCTTACATAATTTTTTATACTTTTAGGAAAGCATTAAGTGGATTCCTCTGGATGATTCAAAGGCAATGCGAAGCACTTTGCCCACCGGCAGAGAATGTGGGAAAATTCCACTAAATCTGCGTATTTTTGGTGGTAGTGAGACACTTATTGATGAGTTTCCTTGGACCGTAATGCTTGTATATGAAAACAAAGGTATCTAGTAAACACAAAAGAAGCTTCAAGGGGTATCAAAAACATAAAATTGTTCTGTCACAGATTACATCAAGGGCTCATATTGTAGCGGTTCGCTTATTAATAAATATTTCGTACTAACCGCAGCGAATTGTGTCGATGACAATCTGAACCGCAAAATGGGTTGGTTTTTCCTCGAAGTCCGCCTGGGGGAATGGGATGTAACTATGAGTGAGGATTGTGAACGTGCCGGTAAACGTGAGGCCTTTTGTGCACCACCACCCATCACTAGAAAATTGGCAAACAAAATTATTCATCCAGATTTTGATATAGAACAGCAATCCAATAATATTGCTCTCTTACAGCTTATACAAAGAGTTGAATATACGGATTTTATTAGTCCCATATGCTTGCCATTGGCACACAATCAGGACTTATTAGGTTACGCTAATGCTAATGCAGAAGTTACCGGTTGGGGCAAAACAAATTTTGCTCGAAGTAGTCCAGTTAAAATGAAGGCAACTGTACAAATTCGCAATCTCGTTGAGTGTGTGGTGCGAATGAAACATTTGGGTGTGGATTATGGCATTATATATTCATCGAATCGGCAATCTTGCGCAATGGGCGAGGACACAAATGCCTGTAAAGGTGATACCGGTGGACCGCTGATGATTCGTGATACACAGAATAATATAGAATCTTATTATTTGATTGGCATAACGTCGTTTGGCTTCGATACGAAGACATGCACGGCGAAGGGCTTTCCGAGTATTTTCACACGCGTTGTACCGTATCTACTATGGATTAAAGAGACTATCTCCAGTTCTTAACTGCTATTGAAGTATACAGATATAAACTTAATCACATTGGCTTGACTTCTAACAGTCCAAAATACCATATAATAGTTTTATCAGTACAATATAGTTCTTTAAATATTGTTCATAATGGATTTTGGATGCTCTTAAAAATATATTTTGGCGGCTCTGCATTTTCTAACGACTGTGCGTGCTTTTGCCAGCACGATCACTCAACACTAATATAACGCTCAATCAAGTAATCACTTGAGTTCGTTTCGTCACTCATTCTAATCACATTGATGATCCTTCAAACAGAAAGAGAGAGAGAGAGTGTGTGTGTGAGAAAGAGAGAAATCTCTCTCTAGGTAAGAAAAATAAGGTTCTAATGAAGAATTTTAACAAGAAAAATAGATAAATTTAATAAGACAGAAGTGGATAAGCGATGAGCTCCATCATTAACGAAACAATTTTCAAACTTCCTTTCTTTTAATCACGACGTCGCGAACTAATGTATGCCTCTATCAATCACAATTCAAAAAGTGAGAGGATGAAATTGTTTTAAACTCGATATCAAAATTTCTAATAAGAGAATCATAGACTGCACGTCCAACCAAAGAGATATAGAGGAAGAGGAAATGTAAGTGTTGTTAGAGAGTGTGCTTTGGAAAATAACAAAGAAGTGTGGACGTCTGGGTAATATAAATACCATAATCTATCTAAAGCTATGTCTCAACTTGATTAAGACTGCAATATATTCCGTTCTTGTTTGTGATCAGGGTTCTTCGCTCTATTTCCGATTTTTTTCCGTCAATTATTCATACTATCTTGGTCTTGTCAACAGCGTTCGTTTCTTAGTCTTATTCCAGTTAGCGAGGGAGAGAAGGGGGAGATACGTATATTCGTTTTTCGCTTGTTTTATTGTGTTATGTTGGCAGTCATACTCCTTACTTATGCTCACAATGTCAATGACAATGAATGTTTAATTAATTTTTGACAGCTATTTTGCTGGACGCGTTTTGGTTACAAAAAATTTATCAAATAATTTATATAATTTTTTTTATGTTCTTTTTTTGTATGTTAGTTATTTGCATATCTGATTGGAAAAACAGCACTTCTCTCTTTGCTGTGAAGCTGTTAAAGAAGGCACAAACCACGAGATCTCAGTTAGTATAAAACGCGAAACTCGTGCTTTTCGTATGAAACAGCTTAGCACACCTAGTTCGGACTAGGGCTTTCAGCTGAGAATTTTAGAACTTGTAGAAAACACGACTACAGTATAGACGATTTTCTGGGATGATAAAAATCTACAGCATAAGTAATCCTTATAAAAATTTTGAATGCTTCGCTTAAGGTACCATATATGCCAACATAACCTAAAACGGTAATTCTGGCGTTATTTTGGTATATATAAGATATTTGGACCAAATTGTCGAACGACTTTTTTCCAAAATCACTACTTTTCAAACAAGATATATCGGTTTTCTTAAATCAATTTGCCATTTACATGTCTACTTTGATCCTAACGATACCTTAATAAGGTCCAGAAACGTTGAAAGTCTCCAGAGCTAGGGCACTCTTCCTAACCTAACTGTATCATATTATAAATTGTTACTTATTTACAAATTTTTCAAGTACTCCAGAAGATTCTAATTATACCCGGAAATAAAAGCTTGGTTCCAAGATATTCTTTCCGAAACATTTACAACTAACTACAAGCTATAATATTAATGCACTGAACTTATTACTTATGCAACATGATTTTAAGCGTCAAATGTTCGCAAGTACATATAAAGTCACAGCAGCAACAATGCCAAAGAATAATAATAAAGAAGTTGTAATTGTATGCATCATGCGTGCCAGCTAAAGTAGTAGCAAGTGCAACACCAACAACAATAAACAATAAATAGTCGACTGCATGCAACAAGAATAAGGAAATATCTCTGCTTTTTCAGGCGAGTGTTCGTTTGCATTTACATATGTTAGTTTGCACAAGCAAATTGTTGAAACGCATTTGTCGGCAAATGTTGCCACTACTTTACAATTGTTGTCATTACCATTGTTGCCATTGTCGTTGTTATACCGTTGCTTTTGCCATTGTCGCACTACTTTTACAGTTAGCAGCATTATACGTTGATTGTTAGCCCATACACTTAGCGTGTGTTGTTAGTGTTGTTGCAACTGATTTGTTGCATTTGTGATTACTTATTTGTTTCATTGTATGAAACTATTATTTGCTTATGTAAGAGTATGACTGTATCTGCGAATATACTGTACAGACATATGTATGTACGTAACAGTGTATAACTCAGAAATGCTTAGTAACTTAGTAACTGTAATTTGTATACCATTCACGTTGAAGTCTATAAATATGTAACGACTGAACACACGTGTACCAGACCGGACCAGATATTCGCGAATTTCAACTTATAGCAAAGAACCGGCGGAATAGATTTTAGGAATATTTATACTCTCAACACCAGGGATTTCCTCCAATTTTTGCTTTCTGCAGAATTCTAAAGAGCATTTGTTTGTACATCGTTTTGTGCGAAATCTCTCTACGATTAGGAGCCAGTTTCATTAAGTGGACGAACTCGTCGAGCCTCTCTTCTTCTTGGACACTGGTCTTTCGCACTTCAGGTGTTGCATTCTCCTTACTTCGGTTAAGTTTTGGTTGTTGTTGAGTTGCTGAGTTCTTCCTTACTCCGCGTACATTTTTGTTGTTTATGTTGTGCACCTTCTTCTTCTTCAGAACTGCAAGTATTTTCTAGGTACTGTAGTACTGTGTATAGTTAATTATCGAAAAAGAGTATACCGGAAAAATGCAAAACAATTAAAGACAAATGTATGGATGTTTAGGGAAGCTCTGTCCCGGTAAGTCTTTGGTAAACGACTCCCTGCCTTGACGATTTCATGCATCCAAACATAGCCTATAGGTCTAATCGTCTGATAGGTCTTTATGATTTGTGATACCCCAGTCTGCTCGTAAGATTCTGAAGACAATTAAAAAAATATCAATCGATTACAAAAACCATAACGCACTACGATTGTGGATCTACCATATAAGTTTTTGAAAAATTTCGACGAAGTTTTGCAAACTGCTTCTCAATAATATGAAATATGAAAATTTAGATCGTGAACATATTTTCCTTATGTAAGCCCTAGTTAGACCTGTTAGAAGCTGAAGTTAGCTCTGTCAAAACAGTTCACATTTAATCTGGTGTACATTAGACCGCTTGCACAATTAATACATAGCTCTGGTAATCCTTTCCTGACTGTGTTGACTTTATATGATAGGGATATATGTAGGTATGTAGGTTACTTATCACATTTAGAACTTTGCTGAAGATGGTTTCTAGTTTATACTTAGGTCCTTCAAACAATTTCCCTAGTCAATGCTAGTAAAGAAAGTAGCTAAACGATGAATTTTGTAATGGTTATACCGGAGAGCATACGCTTAGTGACGTCTGATTAACGGAGCATACCACCACCATATGATCAAACCATAAACAGAATATGCCGAAGGAAGCCAAATAGATTTTGAGAGCTCTTATTACCTCTCCGATACTAACGCAAAGAACATGGCATATGATTTTCGGCATTTTTTTGATGTTATGGCTGTTAACAGAAAATAACGGATAACTCGGTTGAAGCAAGTTTTCTTCGTTCCCACTTGTTGATTTATTCAAAGTTGTCTCTAATAATACTTTCAACAACTTTTAAAAAGAATGGTGATCTTATCATACAGGTAGTAACACGCTTCTGTGCGGAATCCCATGGAATGTACTTGCAAGCTTTTAAGCCTATAACATAACTACTACCAAGCTTAAGTTATGGCATAAATGGTATAGAAATCTGCAAATCTTCATTGCAACGAATGTTGTTGATCCTGTTGATTTTGTTGTTGCAATGATAACAAATGCAAGTGCATATTTTTGTTGTTGCAACACCATTGCGAACTTCATCTTTTGTGATTATAATCGTAAATGCACAGACACATACATATGCACATCAACGCTTGCCTGCTTGTGAAGTTTGAGCTTTTCGGTGAAAGCTTTCACAGACTTAAATATGTATATTTCTCTTTCATATGACCCTTAGCAGTGCCATTTCTTACTCCCCAATTTCGTTTCCCCCCGCCCACCACTTCATCACATTGTCAGTTTTATTATGCCTGTGTGATGTATACGTATATAAGTGTGTCAGTGTTTGTGTTAACGGAAGGGTTTTATTATCTCCGCCTTGCCACAAAATCCATTGTATGCATGCGTATTTCCTGTTTTTTGTATTTTTTTTTTTTTGTATTAAAATTAGCAGCATAAAACATTCGTTGTTCTTCATAAGTCTCCTGTCTCGCCCAAAAGCTGCTGCTTATGCTTTTCGTAACCGACTTACACCCATCCGAATATCAGTATGCATGGAGATTTGCATGTGCATTTGCATTGTCTTTGTCTGTGCGTGATCTCCACGCGACATTTAGTTTCTTTCTTTGGCATTGCCTCTGCTTGACGTCGCTTAAAATTGCAATTGCGCTCGTATTGTGACTCTTGACGGAAATTATTCGCATTATTCATTCGCAATTCACTGACGCAATCTGTTGCTGAAGTGCTTAGGCACAAAAATTACTGTTTTTCACACAGAAACCTATTAACACAGTTGGTAGTTGGAAGGTAATGTAAGGGAGGGAATGTAAAATATAAAGTTGAGTTTTTGAAAGGTGAATTGAAGAGAGAAGTTCTTGAGCTTGCTAGTTAGCTTTCTTGTTGATGTTGGTTGTCTCACACAAATTAGTTTTGTAGCATTTTGAAAATCAATAATGTATAAATTAGTTCATATATAGGATTTCAGTCAAAAATATTTTTCCAGATTATACCGGAATATATGAATATGAGGATAGCAAGGCTTGACAGTTTATAAGAAAACAGAAATATCTCATTTAAACATTAATTTATCGATCAAATAAGTGAAGAAACGATTCTTCTTTAAAAATCGGTTATATAATATATCGTGAACAAGTTTTTGAGCATGCACTTTAAAATCCTGCAATCTTCAATTGTTTTCAACTTGGAAATGCGCTTTTCGAGTGGCGGCAGCGATTGCGTCGATAATAGTCTGCCTCTAGGCACAATGTAGCTAGTTCGGAAATCTTGCGTTGTGATGTTTGTGATCGATGAACATTTTTGACCCTTTCCAAAGCACTGAACGAACGTTCATCACATTCAATAAGTGTTATGTAGTAAGACGGCTTTCAAAATTTGCATCGCAAACGTGTCAGAAGTGAACAGCTTCATTGGAGCATTTATCATATACATCATATACATCAACGGTATATTGTTTTTGCTAAATTGTTTGCTGATGCGTTAAGTTCATCTTTTTTCATATCTTTCATATCATGGAACTGCCATAGAAATGAGAACGATATCTCTTGAATTCAATTTCTTCTTTACTGCAATTTTCATTAATTTCTTTATGTAGGTCCTTTCCGTGATTTTGTTTTTTCTTGTGTTTTCCTCACAAGAAGGCTTTCCATTCAGCGTCGATTGTGGCATTGATCTCTTGAAGAACCGAGCTTTTTTTATTGATTAACCAAAATACTTAAAAATAGCTGCATACTTAATTTTACGTTGGATATAATTTTACGCTTCTTCTTACCGCTCATAATACTACCATTATCGTAGCCCTCTCCACGGCAATCTTCCAAAGGAATGTTGTAATTTTCCAATGTTTTGAAAATTAAAGTCGATTTTTTCGTGATCACGTTCCTCAATAGGTAAGCAGAACATTTAAATAAATGTTTGAATTAATCTTCTATTAATCTTTATCACAGTATATTGCGGCCCTAATTACAATACATCGCATAATTTCTCAAAGATTTCACTCATGCTGTCAGATATCTGTCAAACAGCTGTTAAAGGACTTGATGTAGCTGATGTTCGATATATATACATATATGGCTGGAAATAATTACAAATGCTGGTAAAATAGCTGCTGTTATTTGACTGTCAAATGTCTGTCAGTTGGCTTCGATCAGCTAGCAGTTAATTTAATTTAAACTAGAAGACCCCGACCACGTCTTGCTGTGACTAAGGTATAATTAAATTATATTGAATAAGCTGCTTAATTTAGTAAAATGTTATTATCAAAACTAATTTCAGCATTTTTTGCTGTCTATATAGCTCGATTACCGAGCCAGTTATGATTTAAATAATTATTTTGTGCAACTGGGAAAATACAGGCAATTTATTAATTTTTTCCGTGTACAATAGTGCTGAAATTGGCTGGAAGTTTAGGGCATTTCGTATTTGGTTGCAGTTAGTATATGCTCAAAAATGTCACCACCAAACTTTACAGGATCACTCGCTGGGCCGTCTTGAAGATCGTCCGAAATTTTTATTGAAATCGGTCTAGCGGCTTCGGAGTTTATAATGTATTGGAGTACTTCTGTATATTATTAAATTTTTTGGGAAGCGTTTCTCCTATGTTCATAAATCCACCAAGACCTCATAAATCAAAATCAAGTTTCAGGTGGCAAGTTGCGTCAATAGGGATAGCATAATCGTTTTCTTCATGAAAAAATACATGTACATACTAATTTTTGTAACAATCGGTTAAACTTTATAGTAGTCGGTATATTGCAGAGCCACCTGGTGGTGACCTTCCCCTTCATAATATACACATCCTTCTTGATATATATAGATAAAGTTTTCGAAAAATTTTATTACAAATATTGATTTCTGTTTAGTCTTTATTTTGCCAAGAAATTGTAAGGTTGTATTTCTGTATATCTTTCAAAAAATGTTATAACAATTTTCAAACTTAACGCTCTCAAATAGAGAAAAATAACAATATTTGTTGCGAACCATGCTAATACTCGTAAATTTACGTATATAATATAGTATCACTTTCAACCTCCAGAAAAAATTGCCTTTTATTTAGAAAACTATAACTATACAGACTCAAGAATGCGACAATAAAAGAAAACATCTGAGTTTGAACAGAAATTGAATAAAATAAAATATATTGCTCTTATTTCCAATATACCAAATAATTTCGTGAAATCCTAGAGACTCAACACACAAATATTTGCGGAAACATTTCGTATGCAATGACTTATAAGCAAATAAAGCCTACTTTTAGGCGCACACACATATATATGGCACTTTTTCCTTACATAACTAACGGTGCAACGTTGTCGTTATGCCGATTGGTTAGCTAAAGTAGTACCATTACAATGCTAAAATTTGGTTATTCGCAAATGCTGCTCAAATTAAAAGAGATAAATTTCACCAGAGATGCAGATATACTATTTATACATACATACCTATATGGGTGTTCGTGTATATGCGTGTTTAGTACATTGAAACACAACACGTGGCTTGACAGTGTTGTTACGTGCATGAACGCATTGTGCAATATATTTTGTAGACATTTGCAAATTCGAGTCGAAAACATGACATTCTCACACCGCAATGCAGGAGGTGGAGGTGAACGATGCCGAAACCAAGAGAGCAGATTCATATCTATATATGTACATATATATGTATGTATGTATGTATTGGAAGTAATGTACTATCTACGAATTGATTGACGAAATGCAACTACAGCAACAACAATAATAGTTGAAAATGCAATTGCAAGCAAATTCGTATTTTTATTTAAGCACACAGCCACAGCCATATACATATACATATATATATATATATACACACATATATATATCTTCGCAGTCACATGTATTTGTGGTGCACTTAAAATGCAAAGTGTATGTAAATACAAAGAATATAAACATAATCTATGTATACATATATATACATCGAGGTAACGGCGTATTTACATTTGTCGAACCGAAACGTTTAAAAGCTTGCCTATGCTTACGGTACATACTAAGTGAGTTGAAATAATTCACTATATGAGCGCACGTGCACTCAAGAAGCAACTCCTTAAGTACACACACACACACACACCCGTACAGCTGTTTCATCATACATTCAAGCGCATTGTGCAACAAAGCAAACGCTCGAGTATTAAATAAACAACATTATATGAAGGAATAACCGAGAATTCAATTGTCAAATGAAAGAAATAACATATAAGCCAAGAATAATGGGGCAATGCCATAATATATAATATGAATGAAATGCTTTTGCAAACTTATTTACAATTCAATAAACTGTTAGATTGTGCAACGAGCATGAAGAGTATTTAATAATAAATGCTTACTCGATTTGGACGGAGAAACATAGTGATTTAGAGATACAATTTATTAAGTAGGAAGTCAGTTTATGTATTTGAATGTAAGTTACAACTCATCAGCTAACAAAAAAGATTATGTTAAGCGAGAATAAAGTAAAAACTTAAACAATTAAGGAGGAGCTAAGTTCAAGCGTAACCAAACATACTCATAATCTTGCAAAGTAAAGACTTACGCACGATTTTTGCATATATTTTAGCTAAAAGTAGAAAGTATTGCATCCATTATTTACAATCACAGGCAAGAAGATACACGATTATCAATAAGAGTTTCTTTCCGAATTTCGTTTAGATTTCTAACATATTGGCCGATAAATGCGGTATAAAGTTAACCGGATTGTGGCTAATTTATTAAATGCGTTAACGCACTCTTAGTAATTTTCAACACAACCGTTATATAGGCAGTGAGCGTGGTTATAATTTAATTTTGACCAATTTTCGCGTTATTTGAAGAGGTGTTAAAAAAAATTCTTCTCAGCAAGTTTGGTTAATCTAGCTTCAGCAATTTTGCAGATATATTTATTAAAACATTTAGAGGGCGGGACCACGCCCACTTTTAAGCCAGCGGGTGGCACTCCTTACTGTGATTCCTTGCACGAAATTATAGTTATGTATCTTAATTTATTGCTTAGTTATTGCACTTTATAGGTTTACGTTTAATGGTGTTTTCTGGGCGTGGCAGTATTCCGATTACGCCAAACTGCAACACCAACCTCCCTTGAGCGCCAAGGAACATATAAAACATCAAGATATCTAAAGTTTTACTCAATCTATCGCCTGCACGGACAGAAGGAGAGCGGAGCGAACGGACTGACAGTCAGCCAGATTTCAACTCGTCTCGTCGTACTGATCGTTAATATATACATAACCCTACATCTTTCTCGATTAGTTTTATAATTTTCGCATGTTCAAAATACGAGTATTAATATTAAAATCAATATAATTAATTCAAATGCGGTATATGTGATATAAACTCAATCAAATGTTAATATAATATATGGGTATATGAGAAAAACGTCAACAAAAGGATGGGAAGTCCTAATTCCGATCTGGACCAATGAAAATTATTTATTATATTTACAATACTACAAGGGAGATGCAGTAATTCGTGGTTCGATATCACACATTTGTGGCAAACAAATATTGTATATATAGTATTATCTTTCACTTTCACTTAATTTTGTCAAGAGATCTTATATATTGACCGATATATTCGGTATATAGCCAGCAAAAGTTTAAAATTTCTTTATAATTATTATTAATTTTATTATATAAAGTATATGATGGCTAAAGAATTTTTAGACCGATTTTTCCAGTTTCGATATTACGACACCAGAAATAGAGGCTCTCTGAATTTCATTATAAAAGCTCACAGATTGACCAATATGCTATAAGGTATAGAGAATGAAGCGTATGTTTGATTCTTCGTATATGGGGACTAAGGGAAGTAAAGCATTAATTTCATCCACTTTAAGCAAAAGGGGCAAAAAAAGGCAAAAGATCATAAAAATATTCACCCCGAGTTTCAATGCTAGAATTTACAGATTGACCGATATGTTCGGTAAGAAAAACAGTCATATATACTGTGGTCTACATATTTGGTGTCTGGGTTTCTGAAAAGTTATAGTCCGATCTCGACGATTTTGGGCGTAAGATGAAAAACTTTGAGTGCGCTATTGATTTATCGACTGTAAAGTGAAAGAGTTAGCTGGAATTTAAAAGATTATTATATGAGAAGTGGGCGTGATTATCATCGATTTCACCTACATTCACAGTGTCTGATAGCATGTCTGGGTAAACTCACACACCAAATTTGGCTGCAATTGGTCAAGTAGTTCCTGAAGTATAGTGGGCGGTGCCATATCCATTGTACAATTTTTACACCTGCTGCTATAAAGCCCTCCTCTAGCATTCTGGTTGTGAAATTGAGTGATTGTGGCGTAGTACTACACTTTTAGTAGTTTTAAACATAACCATTATATGGTCAAGTTTATAACACCCAGAAGGAAATGTCGCTAAGTCGATTTAGCCATGGCCGTATGTTTGTAATACGCGAACTAGTCCAACACTCTTTAAGATATCGATCCGAAATTTTGCACACGTCTTTTTATCTGCAAGAAGCTGCTCATTTGTGGTAACCGCCCATAGCGGAGCACTATAGCATATAGCTGCCATACAAACTACCATCAAAAGCAAAATTTTGTATGAAAAACTTTTTATTTGACAAAATATTATATCTTCATGAAATCAATCATGCGCTACAATCTCCGAAAATCTTTTTTAGATCGGATCACTATAACATGTCGCTGTTAAGCAAACTAAACTATAAAATGCACTTGTGAAGGGTATTTTATATCATGCGCGCAGCCGAAGTTAACTTGTTTTCTTATTATACTCTCGCAACCTGTTGCTACAGAGTACATAAGTTTTGTTCACCTAACGTTTGTTTGTATCCCCTAAAACTAATCGAGTTAGATATAGGGTTATGTATATATAAATGATCAGGATGAAGAGACGAGTTGAAATCCGGGTGACTGTCTGTCCGTCCGTCCGTCCGTCCCTGCAAGCTCTAACTTGAGTAAAAATAGAGATGTCTTTATGAAACTTGGTAGCCATGTTTCTGGGTACCGTGAGACGGTTGGTATTGCAGGGGCGCAATCGGACCACTGCCACGCCTACAAAACGCCATTATTCAAGAACAAATAAATTGTCATAACTAAGCTCCACAACAAGATACAAGACTCTTATATATACATATGTATATTATATACACAGGATTACAATAGGGAGGGGCAACTGCAGTTAAAAATTATTTTAAAAGTGGGCGTGGTCCCGCCCCTAATAGGTTTAATGTGCATATCTCCTAAGCCGCTAATGCCATAATAAAAAAATTCACTAGAAGCAAATTTTTTTAGAACCTCTACCTACAGTGTTAAAATAGTTGAAATCATGTGGCAACTCCGCCCACTCCCATATAATGCTACTGAATGCGTGATAAATCAAGCACTAAACACACCAGAGACATTTAATTTTATCTCATTGATGGTATGAGATTACTTTATAGGGACCGCGTTCAATATTAGACAGTCGGCGTGGCACCGCCCACTTTTAGGTGAAAACCCATATCTTGGGATCTGCTTAATCGATTTCAACCAAATTCGGTGCATAACGTTCTTTTCATATTTCTATGTTATAGTGCGAAAATGGGAGGAATCGGACTACAACCACGCCTATTTCCCATATAACACATTTTCAATTCCATCTGATTCTTTCACTTTCAACTATGCATATCAAGCAACAATGATTATATCGGGGTAAAACTTTGCGTGAATAATACGTTTAAATTATGCCATCTTGTGACCAAAAATTGTCTAAATCGAACCAAAACTGTTCAAGCCCCTAAGTACTAAATATGTGGACCCCAGTGCCTATAGTTGACCTTCTACCGAAAATATCAGCCAATCCGCAAAGAAATCTCAAACAAGTATACGATTTGACTTTGCGAGAGTATAAAATGTTCGATTACATCCGAACTTAGCCCTTCCTTACTTGTTTGTCTAATATTTTAGTGTGTTCAGCTATGCTTTAGTCAAACAACTCTTTATACATCATATAAACTAATTTAGATAATGAAAATGTATGGGCCATCAAATCAATTGAAAGTCTAACATAATATTGTATGTGTGTGAACAAGCAAGCTTAAATCTTCAACGTAGGCATTGAGACAAATATGTACATATACTTGTAGGCAATGTCAAACCTTTGTTGGTTTTCGGCTTTTAATGAGAAGCTCATAGAATATTTTAAACGTTTGAAGCCAGCCTAAAACTTATAAAACCCTCTATTTTAACTTATTTTGTAGCTTTTCTAAAAAATTTGAAATATTGTAGTATCGCTATATGTAGTTTTGTTCCTCTTATCAGCACTAAATAGAAGCTATTACGGTTCTGGGTATGTTTTGCAGCACAATAAATATTCAATTTGGTTTGAACAGCATATTTCTACGTGAAAACAAAATATTGCAACCAGCATCTTAATTTCATTTTAATAAAAAATATTTAGTGCTCATTCCATTTAATTACTTTTACGAATATACTAATTATTCTGCTCAAGTTTAGAAATCTAGCCACCACTCCTATTGTGTATCACAAATCATTTAATTTGCGGCCACTGAGTGCTGCCACTAATTGCTGCCAACAACCGCAATCTTATATGGAATTTATCAGCATAGTAACAGTGGTTATGAATAAATATATAGGTATATGTATAATGTATGTACTTATAAACACAGCACAAAGCACATATTAAATATTTAATAATTTTGTAGATAAAATGAAGTTAGCAACAACACTACTGTATTGGCGAGTAATTACAAGAATTGACCACAAGATGGCATTCGAATTATGTGCATGGATGTATGTATTTGTGTATGTAGGTGCATATATGAATATGTATGTATGTGTAAGTAGGCATATTTACAAAGCATTTTATTAGAAAGCGTTCAGTATAAACAATTACTCAGGCATGTAATTATTTAAATATGAGTACTGATGTACATACATATATATTTATGATAAGTATATAACCATATATAAGACTAAGAAATTATTCAACGACAATAAAAGAATAAGCAAATATTTTTGCTAGTGCAATATATATGTATTGTACATGCATATATACATATTGTATTCTAACGGTATTTGCATAATTGTATACATATATGCATACATACGTACATATATAAATATTTGTACATTTGCAAACACTGCATCATCACCTAAACATGCCTTTGCATTTGTATTTGTATTTGTATTTGCCAAGTTAAATGCGTCTTGACCAGCAAGAGCGTGTGTGCGATGGCATTCAAGCGTTTACCGACCAAGCAAATAATTATATCATCATCCAATTATGCAATCGAACACGTAGACATCATCGTCAAGTTACAGTCGGTTGCATTAGTATGTAAATATCTATAAATAAATAATACAGGCACACACACTTAGAGAAAGAGAGTGACAAATATACCTCAATGCAACCGTGTGGTTTTCTAATTGATGGTAAGGCCTAAGTGGCATCAAAGCGTCTAGAAAGTAAATTAATATATACATAAATTTCAATAGTCATTAATGGAGTTTGCACCGAATACAAGTACGAAATTACAGCTCAAGTATATTTAGCATGGGGTCAGCTTCGTAGGCTCGATTTTTTATACAATATCACAAAAATAATACTACTGTCCATGTAATAGCGATGAATAAATTGTATTTGAATCAAAATTGTCCGGTAAAGAGTTAATCGCAACCAAATATTTCACATTCTCAGATGATCCCACAATATCCACTGCTTGTAATGGTACAGATGATGGCTCCTAACGACTTTTTGAATATACATATAGAATACATATTTTCACGCACACCAAATAAATAATTGTTTCTATCACTTCTAAAATATACGATTTTAAGTACCGAGCTATAGAGCTGCCAAGTTTTTATAAACGACGCGGACTGTAATGCAGAACTAAGCATGATCTGTTCATTAATATTCTATGACAGCTATACCCAAGCTTGGTTAAGAAATGTGAATAAAGCTTTTTTAAACATAGACTTGTAGAAGAATAATAGATGATTTTAATACACCGCATACGAGTAGGCATCTGGCGAAATATTTGGCCTTACAGCAAGTATGCCAAACGGACAGAAAGACATGGAACTCACTAGACCATAGAACGGAAGAACTTTGCGACAGCAGGAGAGCTGGTGTGCGCTCACCGGTTAGTGAGCTCACATAACGTCCAAGTCCAGTCATCAAGCAGTAAAACAAAACAAATCAACAGAACTTTATTTCTACATTTCCTGTCTCAAAATAATAAATTGAGTGTCTCTTATATTGAAATCTGACAGCATTTCAATATTATCATTATAAAATCAAATTTATGTTACTTGCTGCAATCCCCGTTATTATTCCCCAAAATTAGTATATCAGTTTTGTTTTATCGAATTTTTTGTATTATTTATGTTATAAATCCCACTGTTAATCCATTAATGAATAGAGGTTGTAATAATTAAAATTTGACGGGCAAGAAGATTGTCTTTATCTCTGCTTGAGATGAACTTAATTGTTTTCGAGAAATAAAGTTAAATATCTCTCATTTGACATATGCAAACTATAAAGCGGTTGCAAAAATTTTTATGTTCCAGTTAATAGAGTTGCCTCGAGCATAGAGCTCATAGTTTGTAAAATACACAAAAATGTTAACAGTTGGCAACCCTTAAATGATTTTCCAGGTTATACGAATGGAAACGTGAAAATTACCTTGCTATTCTTTGCATGTGTTGCCTAAAAGCAAACTGTTTTGCCTCCTGTGGCAAGCAGATAGTAAAGCAACTCAACATAATGTCGCAAAAGCAAAGAACAAAAACAATAACAAGTTTGCAAATAAGAGAGGTCTATATTTGTAATCATAGTAATAACAGCCATAATAATGTCAATAATGAATAGCAAATAGAAAAAATATATATAAATACAAGATATACATATGTATATATATATATATATATAATATTACATATATATACAGGGTGTCTATTGCAAGCGCAAACGTACTTAAGTGTATTTGTGCCAGTACGCCTGTTTTCACTGCGTAGCCAAGCATGAAAACAACAAGCAAAGTATAATGTTGCAGCAACAATGTTGCAACAGCCAGTTAAGTAAGCGTAATAATATGTGTTGTGGTGCAGAAAGGTTTATGGTTTTGTGGCGAAATGCAAATGCGAAATAGCAAATATGCGAGAATATGCATAAACGCAATTTACATTTGTCCCTTATGTACGGGAATGGCTGTAAATGGAAATATATATAAATATATAACATATATATGTATGTATATAGGCATGTATGCTCGTACATGTCTGTGTTAAAGCTATTTGCTAACAACAACAAAGTGAATGAATGGTCGCAAAGTAAAGTTGACACAATTCGCCTCATATCCGTGTGTATGCACACATGTGTGTGTGTGCTCATCGACACGCAGTTGAATAAATGAAAGGTCAGCGAAGGATATGTTACATTTCACAAATCTCTCAATTCATGAACTACAAGGATAAATATTGCTTACAAATATTTAATTGTTATACAGTTAATAAATTGAATGAAAGCGATAAAAGCTGTAAAGTGTTGTAATTGAATAGAGTTCCGACGACACACACACATAAGCACGCTCCAGTTATCTTTCGCTTACACTTTTACGAGCGTGTGTAGGTATTCCAAATATATATATTTTTTTTAGTTTTTATTTATATTTTAAATTCTCGCTTTTCTGCATTGTTATGCTTCATTTGCAAACAAATTTGCATAATAAAATCATGTTGCATAGCTTGAAATGAGAAAAAAACAAGAAAAAACGTTAACTTCAGTTGCATCGAAGCTGGAGTACCCTTCACAAATAACGAGGTTTCCATACATGAATTTGATTTTGATCGTTCATTTTGCATATCAGATATGTAACGATCTAGAAAATTTCTTCAGATATTGTAGCGTTGATTAAGAAAATATTCTATACCAAATTTCCTACTGACATCTCGTCAAATACAAAGGATTTTGATACAATGACTTGATTCCGATCGTTCAGTTTATATGGCAGCTATATGTTATAGTGATTCGATATCGGCGTTTGAACAGCTTCTTGTGGAGAAAAGAACATGTGCAAAATGTCTAAAAAATTGTTGAGAATTTATATATATATTTTGTAGGGTCTCCGCCGTTTCCCTTAGGGTATTACAAACTTCGTGGCAAACTTAATATACCCTGTTCAGGGTATAACAAGGAAAAAAACAATAAACACATAAGCACATTAAAACATGCAAATTCAAGTGTTGGTAACGGGTGGTTGAGATGAGATATAATATATTTATAAAGATATTACTAAACAAAGTAAAATATATTCAAATAAAAAGTTTAAATATAATACAATATTATATAATATAAAATTATATTGCAAAAGTGTTTTTTGTTCAATACTTTTAGATGCAGAAAACACCATCCGAAAGTCATCGTATTTTAGTAAAAGTTTATGGTAAATATGCTCTAGTAGATAGAATGGAAGCCGCTCAGGCAACTACTTCGAAACGTTTAAAAATCTTAAAAATGGCTGCGATATAAATTGAAGCCAAGAGACGTTGAAAAACGATTTTGAATATCAGAAATGCTGCTTGAACGCTACAGAAAGAAGTCGTTTCTGCAACGGTTTGTGACCGGCGATGAAAACTGGATTAGTCACAAAATCCTCAAATACAAAAAGTTATATGTCAAACCTAAACAAGCAGCCAAATTAACGACAAAGCCGTATATTCTTGATGCCAAAGCAGCAGAGCATATGTACTCCATATTTGGTGGGATCAGAAGTGCGTGCTGTGTTATGGGCTTCTTAAACTGGATGAAACCATTAATGAAATCAAAAACTGTTTGGAAAACCGCTTCACAACACAACAAATGGTAGTTTGTTATGACTCTTAATCGCCGCAGTTCTTTTGAGATGAAATCCATAAATTGCCAGATAGGTAGGAAAATATAATTGATTCAGATGGAAAATACTTTGAATAATACTTCTAAAATAAACGTTCAAATTTTGTGTTGCAGGATAGAGGGAGTTTAATAGGACACCTAGCCGTTCTAAGTTACTAGTGGTTTTCTTCCGTTACAATCATTTATTTTCAACTGCCATACAGCCTTCTCTATACACTTGAGATCTCACTAGCTCTCACTACAAAATTTAATTAAGCCGTAAAGAAACGTTAACTTCGGCTGCACTTAAGCTATAATACCATTCACAGATAAAAAAATGTCCATACGGCAACTTAATTTTGATCGCTCAGTTTGTTTAAAAACTATATGCTATAGTGGTCCAATTTGAACAATTTCTTGTAGCGTTGACTTGGACAATAATCCTTGCCATTTCGTGAAGATGTCTAGTCAAAGAAAAGCGTTTTCCATACAAGAACTTGATTCCGGTCGTTCAGTTTATATGTCAGTTATATGTTACAGTGATCTTATCAGCTTCTTGAAGAGAAAAGGTGTGTGTTCAATTTCAGTTCGATATCTTAAAAATTGAAGGACTAGCTTGCGTATGTGCAGACATACGGAAATGGCTAGATCGACTAAGTTTGTCATGCTAATGACATACATATATGTTTCATAGCGTCTCCGCTTCCTTTTCTTTCAGGGTGTTACAAACTTTGTGGTGAATCTAATAACCCTGTTTAGGGCATAAAAATAAAAAACTTCTCTATATGAAAAGAAAACATTGCCTTTGAATCACCCTGTGAACTTAAGTTCTTGCTATTATTTATTTTTTAAGGCACATATTTACACAAGGATATCCTGTATTACAATCAATTAACAAGGATAATTGCATTTTCACGATATTTGCATATTAGTTCATAACGCTTCGAGTAATTAATTTATGCAGTTGTTTATCGCACTTTTTGCTGTCATTTATATAATATATATGCACGTGCTAATGTCACAAACTACAAAAGGAGTTGCATAAAAGTTCGAGTTTGAAATGCTATTGACGATGCAATTTCGAAAGCGAATATTTCAAAATAGACATATTTTGAGTGTTATCCTTTTGGGCTACAAAGAAGTTACTGGTTAATTGCATTGTCTTGATAAAAATGATTTTCTTGTGCTGCAAGGTCATTATTCCACGAATTGGTTCATTCAGAAGGCTCCCGTAATGTTTAGAGTTAATTGCTTTACCTTTCTGCAGATAATCAAACAACAAAATTTCTTTTGCATTTAAAAAACTGATGTCATAATTTTCTTTGCTGATCCTAGTGACTTGATCTACTTTGAAGCTGAACTACGAGCTACGAGCTTTACAGTTGACTGGTAAACGTTTTTGTTTCAATTTAGGATCATGGTGGTAGATCCAAGTCTAATCCCATGCGCTTTGAAGGTGAGGACTCCTTATACACTTCTCACAATTGTTTATAAATTTCCTTTGCTTTTAAACCTTTCAAAGCATAAAATCTAATCACAGCGCGACATTAAATTTTTCCCATATTAAAAAAAATACTTTGACACGTCAATTTCAAATGGCTTGTTAACCAAGATTTAATTGACAGAATTACTTGTAACTTTGCATGTGTTCGCAAGACAGATGTACCAACTTAAGACAAATAAATTTGGAGCTAGTAGGGCAAGACCTATCAACTTGTATACCTCTAGCTGGAGTTTTCTAAGGAACTTTTGAGTACACATTTTTTAATATATTTTAATTATTTCCCGCATAAATCTCTTTAAAGAAATTATCAAATGCATAGCTTATTAGTGCGAACGATTTTCGCAGCGTTATTAAAGCTTCTTTGGCAACTGGCATGTTAAAATGCTTTGAAGATTCTGCGAAGGTAGGTTTTTTCGTATATGTCTTAACATTTATTTGACTTACGTACAGAGGGGCTATGAAGCATTGCCTTTTACCTAAGCGCTTTTGCAAATGCTTGCGTGTGCTACAGTGCGTATGAGTAACTTCATTTCAACCGAAAGTGAATACATTTTGAACCGAAAGGGAATATGTAAAATCTTAGCTAGATTAAATCTAGCAACATGGCATGGAAAAGAAAATTATTTAATATTAGAGGCAAAGCTTCCGTACGTTCGCCTCAGAGTACAGCTTAACTGCCAACCACATGCAACGCTTATTTCCTGTCTGATAAGCATGTACATTTGAACGCCAGGCTGTAGAAGCGAGAGTAGGGAACGAGAGTTAGAACGAAAGCGAGAGCTGTGATATGAAGCAAAGTCAAAAGCATGCCACATTCCACATGCCACAGTCAGTACATGCTATATACGCTTGTGGAAAGCTATGAAAGGCATAGAGAAATCCGTCATTACGCTCTAATGACACGCCACTGCATGTGCTGCTGTAATGGCAGCGTTTTTAAAATATTACATATTGCAGTTGCAGGCAGCATAAGTTACTACCACATGTACAATATTCAAGAAAAAAACAAATGTGCTACTTGTGTTTGCCACAGCGTCGCCGGTGCCACCGTCTTGCAGCGATGGCGTGGCTTTATTAAGGCCCTAGCCGCCTTCGCTACGGGTGTTAAGATGGCGTTAAGACACGCAATCACACGTCGTTCACGCTCTCGCCGCACTGCGCCGCGTTTCCTAGCCTTTGCACTGCCATTAAGCTGACTTGACTTTTTGACCATATAATATTTATTATTGTTGTTGTTGTGTCATAATGTTGTGAATTTGATTGCTTGTGTTGCGGTTGCAGCGTTTAAAGTATATTAATTTTTATTTGACGTTCAGGTCGCTGACCCAACACCGCATGTTAAACATGGCTGACCCATATTTGTAAGACATGCAAAGTGAAGTGTTGGCGACTGAAAGTGTAAAGGGAAGTTGAAATATAACTGCATATAAATATATATTTTAAGCTCTTTAAGTAGTAAGAGTGTACTAAATTCACGTCCAACTGAATAGTAATGCTCAAGCACAAGATAATTAACGAAATATGGAACGGTTGGAGGTTAGAATCCATACCGGCAATATCTGCTTCATTATTTTAAATTGCGTTGTCAGCTAAAATTTAAATGTATAAAATTCAGCTGTCTACACTGAAATTTTTAGCTGTTTACTCTGAGTATGAAGCCAGGTGTACTCAGCGGATGAGCAACTAAAAATATTGCAACCTCGATTGTTATTTTTGATAACCTGAGCAGAGTATATTAACGAAGTTTGTAGCACCCAAAATCAAACGTAGGCGACTCTGTAAAAAATATATTAGGGTGGAGCGAAAAAAAAAAATTTTTTGCTTAGCCTGATAGCAAAATTTATAGATTATGAAAACAGAAAGTTTTTGGAAAAAAAAAAATTTTAATATCTAGAGGCGACTCACTGCTAAAGTAGAAAAAATTTCGATTTAAAATTTTTATGGACAAAAAAAAATTTTTTTTGTTTTAATCTCTTCACATTTGTATAAAAATTGCTGAATTTGACGGTTTTTGATTCCAAATTTATTTTAACGCGTAAGGAAAGCGTACACAGCTTCTAGAACACTTATAAAAAAATTTTAACTCGAAATTTACTTCTTTTATAATCTACAAATTTTTAATGAGACAAGTTTTCGATAGCCATGATATTCACTGAATGATTTATGTTCGCGATAAAGTAGTCCCCAATATGCTTCCGTGATTCCGTAGGCCTAGAATCCATTGGAAACACATTCAAAATACAGTTGCCCAACATACACTAATTGTGCGAACATGAAAAATTTTGTGCCAATTAAGGAAACAACTTTTTATAGATTCGGTTTGAGTGCGCAGTTTATATGATTCTGAAATTTGATCTTGGGTATATAATACATTTGTACATTGCTTTATACAAATTTTATACAAATCTAGCATTCAAAAGCAATTCTTTCTATATTCTGTTTACCATGTTTCTCTATATATCTAATGTATATGGTAAGTGCCTCAATTATGTATGTACTCTGTATTATGATCGCCAATGACTCGACTAAGTCTAAAGAATCACTAAAACACCGTGCGCAATAATTTCCTGATAATAATTTACGGAATATCTAAATTTACGAATCACCCTGTATTTATACACTTATTCATACACAACATACCTACGTTGGGCCAATCTCAAAATGCCCCATTTATGCGCTGTCACAAATCATAATCGACACCGAGCAATGCATACACATACATATATTTATAAATGGGTAAGTTCTCACAAAGTACAGCTATATTTAGCTAACACCCGGACTTTGGCAACCGGAGAATTCGTGCCAGACGTCAGCATGTGATAATTTTAATGACTTTCCAGCCAGGCAATACACGCCAATAGGGAGGAGTGTGAGAAATCCAGAATAATCATTGCTACAGTATGTTGTTGCTACTTAGTGAAGCGCTGCGGAGATATGGCACGGGATAAAGGTACTTTGGTGACTTCATTTGATAGCCGCCTGTATTGTATTGCTGACGCTGCTGCTTGGCTGGATGTCACTTGGGTTTATGAATGAACACACATACATATTGACACATATATATTTATATAATATTTTTAGATATAATACATATATATGTATATATGTGTAATACTATATGCGTGTGTTGTCGCTCCTGCCTGACCCATATTTTTAACCCTTTGTTTGCCTGCCCGTTATGATTATTACCAACCCAAATATTTACTGGTTTCAGTTGGCCTCTCACATTCTCTTACCCACACTCCTCTCCACACATACATTTTCAGTTAATGCTCGCTTAGCATGTGATCTGCTTGTTCGGGTTTTTATGATTTAAATATTTTCTCTGACACATCGGAGAATATTCGTCGCATATAAATTCATATCTCTATTTCTTTTATTACCACACATTTGCGTGTTATGCGGCACCTCACCGCTGCTTTGGCTTTTCCACACTCTACTTAACTCTAAAAATATTTCTTTATTGACAGCTGCTTTTTATTTGGATTTCCCTTGGTAGCTTCTGCTTACAGCTCTTATACATGAGTATTCGTATTTTTATGTCTTAACTGATTTATGCGGCCATTATGAATAAAAGTATACGTATTCCTTTTTGTGCTGCGCCTCTCGAGTGACAAAAAGCATTTAACTCACTTCGGAATTGATATCCGATAGGCCGGGAAGCGGTCCAGAAATATGTAGATATGGCCTGCAGCCAATTTCTTTTTGCACCTGTTCATTCATGGAAATATAAAAAATAGGCTGAGTGCTTTAAAAAGTAAGTATAATGTATATAATATTTTGAGCCGTTGACTTACTATCATATAACTAAGAGAGGTTAGCGTAATTCCTGGAGGAGTTGGAGAAGCTCATTTCTCCCTTTTACTTTAAAGTTTTAATAGAAAGAACCATTCAACAGTATAGCTTCATAATATAAAAAGTAAATTCGCTCAGAAAAAAACTCTCTAAGCTTCATACTGGCCCTTCAGAAGCCTTGGAATATTACTTTTCCACTAAATACATCAGTTTACTAAGAAAACTTTAGGTTAAAGCCCTGTAATCTAGAGGTATTAACACGAGCGATTGCTTTTTGGGTCTAAAATTCTATGCGGAGGTTCGCAGTGACTAGCTGCAAATAACAGCAAGGTATCTCGTCAAATTGATAATGGCTGTTATCGACTGTTGGCAAAAACGAGTATCGATAACATAAAAACTTGTTTATTTGTGTAACTTGGGCTAGTGTCTACAAAACCTTTGGTTAAAACTGTTACAAAAGAAGCAAAAGTACTTATGTATATGTTTTTGTGGGAATAAATATAAAGTGCAGTAAAAAGACATCCATGATTTTTGCGTTTAATTTACATTTTTTAGTTGACATAGTTTAAAAGATTCGTTTAGGGCAAATATACACCGTTTTGTTCGATAACTTGTAGTTATTTTGATGCAAATTTCATAAAGTCCCTGTCATAGAAACCCTAGTTCCTAATGTATAAAAAACTGAGACTGTCGACTATCACAACCGTCTCTTGATGGGAATTATTCGCCGACAAAATCAGTCGCTATAGACAGAAATATGTAGTAATTACTTGATGCTATCTTTGAGTTTTAAAGGGGATGCATAAGAACCTCCCAACCAAGCTCCTACGGTTGCTGGCGAGTCAATATCGATGTGTACGGCATGGCGTTGTGACATCTACGTTGTCTCTCCGCGATTCGACGACGACTAATTTCGCTTGACGTTGTCGTAGGTGACCCACGTTACATCGCCAGTAACTATACGCTTCAGAAATGGATACATTTTTTTGCGATTATTTGATCAATATTTTCGACAATTGGCCTTTTCGAGTGTAGTGCAGCTTTAACACCAAAATTACCGGAACGGAATCGACGAAACCAAATTTGCGCGTGATTTGCCGTTGAATAATCAGCATTATAAACACTATTAACATTCTTAGCCACCTGGTTTGCGTTTTCGCCTATATCGCAGAAGAAGATCGCGCTTATACAACGCGAGATACTCGTACATACTACTAAAACCATCAACTGTATAAATATTGGATTACTTTTTAGGTATGCTTTATGTAATTTCGGTCTAGTCACTGGACATTTGTTATTTTGCATATTTCCCTTAAAATTTTATTTTTCACTAATCAACGTGCTAGTTGTCGCTCATAATTTTCATTATCTGATAGGAATTAGCTTTCGTGCAATCTCATCATATAACGGTTTTATTACATAACTTTTTTAACGACTTTTTAACGAAGCCAACACCCATAAAAAATTATAACTTGGCAATAAAACTTTAATTTGCGTGCCTTTAGTAAAAGTTGGATAAATGCACCAACGAGACGGAGTAAATTAATTAATGAATGGGATTTTCAGCAACTGCAACAAAGAAAAAAAAACCAATAAACTCTCCCACACAAAAAGAACGAAATTAATGAGAATATGCGACTCTGGCAGGTAGCGCACAGCAGACAATAAAAATGGAAACTATGAAAAAGAGGAGCGACAACAATGGCAAGAATGCAGACAGCGGGCGGCAAGGATAGTGATAATCATAACACGAGTAATGCTGATAATGGCTATGCAATGGATACCAAGTATTTGTAGTAGATAGTAGTCGAGTAGAAATGCCATAGATAAAAGAGAGTGAAAGAGAGGGAGTTGATGTTAGAAGTAGAATTAGTGACTGAAAGGATAATGCAGACGTCAACGTCGTCATATACCATTATACCGTTACGTGTTACTTAACTTTAATTACAATATTCGTGAGTTGATGAGTGTGAATGTGAGAGAGGAGCATCAAACACACATACACGCGAATATACACCTACAGAGATATACATATATAGGTAACATACATAGAAAGATTTGTATGTAAAAGCGCTGGCCGGCAACCAATTATGGCACTCCAACTCTAAACCACGACTGGTCGTCATTTGTACAATGTTGCAACTCTACAGCAGCTCACCGATGCCACACCTCAGCAAATTAACTGTTTGCCGCACACGCTGGTCAATGTCGACAAATTAAAATGGAAATTAAAATGTGGCATTTTCATAATAACACCAACGGTAGGCAATGGCGTAAAGCAACAATAACTCAATGTCGCTAGTTGCGACAATTGAAGCAGCAGGTGTAGCGCCAACAAAAAAACACACATACGCACTACTTAGTATACATAATTGGCTGTGCAGTCAGCAGTTAGTGTTTGCCGCTAGTCTCCTGCTTATATTAGCATGTCATGTCATGCCATTGCTGTCCAATCACGAGGAATTTGCGCAAATCTCTAACAACGCTCGCAAGCCAGCTTCATTTGACTTCAAGAGACAATACTAGGGAAACTAGAGATTGCATAGTGTTTTCACAAGGAGAAATATGGCAAAAAATTTAAAAATCTTTGCAATAAAGGAGTATATTGTACAAACAGTAATCCGTTCTTCTAGATAAGCGGGTCGAATCGTTTTTAAATTTTTCCGGCTCCAAAAAACGTGTGTTCTCAAAGATCCAACATAGATTTACAATGTTGAACTCATCTTCAGATATAGATCTGAAAGAATTCAGCCTGCCCTTTAGACCTATCACGATAATATCATAAATGAAGTTGAAACATTCTTACCTAAATAATTGTTGTAAGCAAAGGCACTACGACTTTCAACAAAACTGGCCAGTAATAATTCAAATCAATATATTTCAACAATCAATAAATAAAATATTCAAGAAATCGGTGCTATTTTATTTCCGAATCTCTTAACAACTTTTAAAAAAAAAAAAAGAAACCAAAGATTTATACTCGAAGCTTGATATCCAACAAATTACTCTCAAAATCTCTGTTTAGTCAATTTTGCCACGACTCTCACAGTAAAGCTGATGTGGTTTATATATTTAAAAAAAAAGAATTTCTTTTCTAGATCAAAAGTGGGTGTGTCCAAACTCATCGTGGGAAGTGAACGAAAAAAATTACTTGGAAAATATTAAAGTATTAATGAAAAGACAACACCGATTGCAAAAAAATTGAGGTTGGTTTATCCCCAAGGGTTATCAGGCATGTCAAAATGTACTATATGCAATTCAACTAATTAAAAAAAAAAATAGAAAATGTCATGAAATTTATGTGCACACGGTGTAACTTAGCTTGCGATCCTTCCTTTTTAAAATTTTTTTTTTTAATTTTTTTTTATTTTTTCCCCTATTTTTAAATATTTTTCATACTCGGCCTCTACTAACTTAAAACTGTGCAAAAACCGTTAGTCTTTATACACCTAGCCATATACTTTTAAACATGTTCCATAAGCGGCATTCATTATCCTGTCAGTTGTACGTTGATGCGGTCTTAAAAGTGTCACTTCAGCTGCTTCTACACTTTCATTCGCTTTCAAGTTCTACTTGGTATTTAGTATAAGTGACGTTTTCCTTTCCTGCACTCAGCTATTTTTTGCTGACTCGCAATCGCAGTATTTCTTTTTATAAACGAGAAAAAGCTACATTTTCACCGCGCGTCGTTATAAGAGCGCTTTGGTATCTTTTCCACAAACGTGAGTGAAACGGTTTTGATGTGGCATTTTCCATTGCTCTTGGAGTGTATAATTAAGTTTTCATTTAATAAAGTGAGTTTGCTTGTTAAATAATGTTGTATTCTTTTCACTTTTTTTCATTGAAATAATTTGCCGTATGAGCGAAATGGTGTTGCGTTAGACTTGAGTAATGTATGAATTTGTAAAAGACTTTTTGTGTTTCTAAGTAGTGTGATAACGCTGACATCTAAATTACCAATTCTATTTAGTTAGTGTTGCAGGTATAATAGCAACAGATGTAAAAACTGCGTACTTAATAAAAACAAATTTGATAGAATTACAACTCAGCGGAAGTTCGAGCATCTACATTTTTTTTTAATGGTCCCTACTTTATTTACTGCCAACGGTTGAGTTATGATACAGCAATTGTTATTTGTGGAATTTTGAATAAAGAATTTACTACAGGCTATGTCTATATCACAAACCGCTATTGCTCATCGCATGCCCATCTCATTAGACATCATCCCTCGAGGAACCGATGGTTTACAGTCAAAATGAGTTACCTCGGCTGAAATCGTAAACATTGCTTTGAACAGTTGTACTTTGGGCCGAAGTACCCGCTTTGAAGAACGCTTTATGGTTTTACAGCAAAGACTTTACAAAGTTACGACCCGAGCCTCCTCTAAACGAATAAAAATACAAATTTATAAGTGTCTTATAATACCTCGTATTGCAACGAATGTTATTTCGCGTGATTTGTGTTTAAGCTTAGACTAAGTTGATGTCCATCTACGACAAATCCATAAGTTTTTGCTGTTCAACTCTGGATAGTACTGAGAATATATACATTTAGCGCGTTCCTTCATTCTCGTAGTGTATACCTGTAACCTTATCGGTTACTCAGTCGACTTAGTAGAGCTCAGCATATTCAAGTTTATATTGTATTCCTCCGCCTATGAAGAAGACAGATGAATGTCAGACGTTCTGAGGACAAATTTACTTCAGTGAAGTCCAAAAAAAACCAAAATTTTTGCACGAAGCTTCTAAACATCAGTTGTAGATCCTTTTCCACAGTTTTTATCTTATCGCCAATAATATCTTTCAGTCCATCTTGCCGTTTATGCGAGGAAAACGATACTTAACTGAACTGATTCTCGTTTCGTATTACCTTAACTCATTTGTTTCCTAACGGTTTATTCTGATCACTAAACTCATTGCCGGAAGTTCCATAATTAAAGCTTCGTATTCACTCGCATTCTATTGGCCCGTCCGTATCGGATAAATCTCAGTACAAATTTCCCTAGTGATTACAATATGCTGATTTAAATAGCTGATAAAAGAAACATTAACCGCAGCCCTCTACTTTCCAAAGCTTGTAATTATAAGAACTATTCCCATGTTTGACATTGTCATAATAATTAAAAGACATGCTTTAAGTAGACGTGTTATCGGCTAAACTTCACCTATATTCTTCTTACTAAATAAGACTTAGGCGACTTATTTAAGGTTTGATAGGAACTTCATCTGGGAAAACAATGCGCTCATTTACTAGAAAACTTACAGAAATGTGCTCCACGATACTGGATATACAGTTCGACTCTAACATATACACGAACTTTTGTTTTCCTATCTGTTTTGATTGCACCGTGAGACGCTTGTTTGAGAACAAATTAAAGTTCAATCAATTCAAGCCAACTACCACAGGTAGTCTCCACAAATATATCGAAACTAAACTAAAATTAACTGCAACAGCCAGACCGCCAAGCATAAGCGGCAATACAAATCAGTTCAATTCAACTGAGATAATCACGTAATGAGCTTGGTTGTATTGTGGCAATGCCACAATATCACCAATACCCAAAATCGACCAACTAACTGCTAATTACCACGAATTGTTTCGGTATTTTACACCTGTGCGTTGCGTGCGAGCGTGTCTTTACGCCGTCAGTGGATAATGGAAATTATCTGTACGTAATTATCCGCATAAAGGGCAATATTCGAAGGGCGACAATCGAAGGCGACAACAGTTATGTTTATTGGCAGCAAAGCGACACCAATGTCGACTTTACAAAGGGCAAGCACGAATACGCATGAGGCAACAACAATTAGAACCATGCTGATAATTGCACTGACATGGCGAAGAGGAAGAGCGGAATGTAGGGAGCTTATCTGTTTGTAATTTGGTCATTTGCAGTGATTAGAAGTGTCATCACAGCACCTGTGACTGTCAGTGTCAAATTGTCAATGACAGCATGCTGGTAGGCTCGTTATGTGTGCGTGATTGTGTGTGCGTCAGTATTCTTCCGGTGTATATGTCTCTAATATGCTTAAATACACGAGGAAAAGCTATCTGAATGGCGCATTGAACCCTATTGTTGCCTAACTGTTATTGTATTGTATATATATATACATATATATTATTGTATATATATACATATGTACCCTTGCCTGGGTGTGATTCTAATTGGATTTACATGCTCGAGAAATCTGTTTAATGACTTCCTTTGCGCTTAACACTCAACCGGAAGATATACTCTATAATTATGGAGCACAATGATGCCATATCAAAGCGTTTTGCCAAGCGGCGACAGCAACCAGCAACTAACAACAGTCAAAGCTACAACTAAAAGCTACAACAAATTCGCATGTGTGCTTAAGTACCATATTATCTTACTTACACTTTTCATAAAATATACTTATAAATGGATAATTTGGACTTGTGAGGATACAAGCATATCATTTAAATAACACTGTATTCTCTCTCTTCGTCATATATTAATGATATAATATCAAAAGCACAAAAACAATAAACAAAATAAATTCGTTTAGGTATGATTCTCAAGGAATAATTCTCATTAATGTATAAGCATAATGTTTAACATATTTGTGCCATTAGGTAGTGTAAAGTTAATTGACTAAACAGGAATACCAAGGACTCTGACTCAGACTTTTATTTATATAATTACGATTCTACTTCTAAAATAATTAAAGGAAACGTTTACGTAACTGTACCTACGACGAGAGTTCATGAATAGTTCTAGTCTTCTATACCCGCAAATCTAAATCAATCCCAAATCTTATGCTGAGCTCTCCTGAAAATGCATTTTCTAAGCCGAATAAAACTAATATTGTTATTTCAAAAAGGAGAAAAATAATCTTAAAACACCTCATCTCTGGACTCAATAAATCAATGGAGTCAAAGACATTTAACATTACACGATACAATGCCATATAAAAAAAGCAAATGCTAAATATGGTATACGGTCGAAACGATGGTCGATACTATAGTTTAGTTAACCGAAAAAATTATGCATTTTTCCGTCATTGAAGTTCAAGCAAATCGGTTTTACAATCCAAAAAATGCTACTTGATTGAATTCTAAAATCTAGTACGCAGGAACTAAAATAGGAAGCATAGCCAGACAAACTCTAATTACACTAAATCACACTGCCCATTTACATCGGGGCTTTGTCGTTGCAACTCGGCGACCCAAGTCAATATCGGGTTACAAGTTTTTCTCATAGGAATTTATGACCCTGAGTAAGCAGAAACCTGAACTCAAGCCTTAGATGTCTCTCAAAAAGAGATTATTGTCATTATTCACTATATATCTCAACTCTAGGCTACAGGCTATCCTTAGAAAGAATTATGACCATGGTTCATCAAAAATTTAAACGCCGGGAGATAGAAATTATGAGCATTTAGAGCTACAAGTATTTCTGGTACAGAATGGTCCTATTTTATGTTTTGAAGCCAAAGGGCTTGGTATACCGTTAGCTCTCAGACTCATCATTATCACCACCACGAATACTATACAATTAAAAATGTTTGTATGGTGACTATATTTATCAGTTTAGACCCATCAAGCTCCGTTTTTATAACTGGCATAACTTGGCAAATACATTCATAGTTCTGTTGAGACGCTGCTGTTGAATTTCAGAATTACACAGCGCTGTTATATTTCCTGCCCAGCGCAGCTTCTCCCAACTTTAACCACAAACCATGCTAGCAAAGACAAATTACAGTTTTCTAGATTGAGAAGCAGAACTTAGGCAACCTGGAACATAACATAATATTATTATCTCAGTCTCCGGCAATCTACTCAAAATTGGTTTACAAATAGTAGAGATCAAGAAAAGTGATTTCTTCATAATACTGAATAAAAATAATTAAAGAATTAGCTGAACAACACTTTGTCTTGAGTTTAATTTCTGGTTTTACAGAATAAAAAAAATATATATTATAAGTCGAAAGTAGGTTTTTGACAAAAATCAATCCTATCCATTGAAAGCAATAATACTTACAAAAGCTCATATCTTAAAAAAGTGTCTGCTTTTAAAGTAAAAAATCAAAATTGAAGTGAATGCCTTCCAACTCAACACACATGTTCCATTTAACGAGAGCAGGGTCTTCATGATAAAAATGAAATGATTGCATGCAATTTGGACGCCAACACGCATAGCTGCAGCATTTTGAGGTGCCACAATGCTATCACAATTTCCTTGATTAGCTCCGGAAGAAAGAAGCACTAGATAGAGTTAGAAGGCGAGAAAATGAGCTGAGAAACATTTGACTGACACACACTCACTGTGATCAGACGCACGCATACAGGAGAGTGCATCGAGCTCGAACTGTGAAGCACACGTAAGCCACACAAAGCAATTGTGTGGAGTGCACGACATCAAATGGGAATAAGCACGTGGGTGAGAGGCGATCTCACATACACAGACTCTACTGGCAGTACGAGTTTCCAATTTAAAGCGAAACCAAAAAAAGCATTAACTTCAGGGATCATCTAGAGACTAGATATTACCGAATGGCTTGAAGAGATGAATGCTAGAAACTTTTAAAGATTAAAATTTTTAACTAAAACATTAACAGATTATAAAAAGGCTGACTTAGATAGAGATCTCTTTTAGGTCAAGCCAGACTTTTTCTCATATCTGGAAATACTTATTATGTGTACCAATCCTGTAACCTGGTTTGGAAACTTTAACCTTCTGGTTAGTAAAAATTATAAGGCTCACGTATCTGCATCGGCGTATTGAAATTCATTATCAACTCTGTAACTCTTTACAATGCCGCTAAACTGACAAAACATATTTGCTATTTCAAATCTCATTAATTATTTAGCGAAAGAGGTGGTATAACATGAAGATTGCTAATACCGAATCTAAAAATATGGTCGGTTCATATTCCTAAGCTGCTCGCTAAAGGTCATATTTAAAACTTATAGCTAATGTTATGTGATTTGAGAATTTTAGAAGGAAATTATTCTAGCTTTCACTCTCAATCTTATTTGAGCTCCACTACCAAGAACACAAGAAATTTATATAACCTGTGTCTTGACGTTGTCTTATAATTCATTTAGTGTGAAGGCTTCCAGAATATTTCTCTTAATAATAGCAGCTACCGTAGAAAATTGAATGGATTAAATAAGCAATAGCATCAGCACCGTCGTGAAGCAAATGCAGGAGTAGATGCGCCATTGATACAAAATTAGCACGCGTACGTGAGGAATTCAGAGCGTGTGTGAAAATCTTAAAGTACGCTTATCTCTTGTGCATTTTCGTTTATACACATATATAATAGCTTTGAATACCTATGAAGAGCGCAAAAGGCCCTGTAGGAAATTTTTGATGTATAAAACGATTTGCCTTTGGTTTTGATGAAATGTGTACGTTCCGTTATATACTTGTATGTTGAATTGAAAATCGAAGTTTAGCAACAATATTAAAGCTGAGAGCTTCGGTAGAGTTTAACTGGGAAGCTGGCGTTCTTGCTACTTGCTCTCACGACAGCCGGGGCATGGAATACTTAGTCTTGTCTTTAAAGTTATTGAGTGAATCGTCTGACTGATTGGGCATAATAATCACAAACTGTTTGAACACCATTAATTTGTATTTAGATTTGTAAAATTTAATACTGATCAGACACTCAACGATCATCCAATCTTTGATATGAACCGAGGAAGACACAAAATTAAATCGGTTTTGAGTTATTATGCCAGAATTTGGTTTGCTCACTAAACTTAAATCGTAAGTAAAGTAATCTTGCATAAAATAACAAGCTCTATTGGAGTTAAGCTTGACTCCTTCACATAAATTGATTAAAATTAAGGCTTCGATCAGGAAGACTTCTTATCGTATGAATCAGTTAAGAAGTTATAAGATAGGGCAGTTTTAAATTTTTGTTCAAACTCTCACTCGATTTTGTATGATTTTGCCAGGCTGATTGCAAATGTGTCAGTTTTTCTCTAGCAGCTCTAGTTTTCGAAATATGAACATATTACATTTTTAGCCAAAAATACTAAAATTCATATACTCTTACTAAAGATGAAAAAACTTTCTGTTATGTGCTTTTCATGCATGAGTCTGATTTTGAACGCTCCAGCAGCAATCACATTCTCTCATAATGCAAATATCTAAATAAAAGCGTTCTTCTTGTTCTTCACTTAAGTCGCCTAAGTTTTCTAGGCAGCAGTCTAAATGCAGAGCTGCAGAGGAAGTGCATCTTGATGCTCAATTTACATCCTAGTCTCTGGAAGTGCAACATGAGCTGCTCCATGGGTTGTATGTAGTCTGGAGACTTTTTATTTCCTAAAAAATTTTGCACAGCCCAAATAAATCCAATTCATGCAGATTTCTTTTTATCTGTCAAACAATCAGTAAATTGTTGGTCCTTTATTAGTACCCTAATTTGAAGACCGTCAAAAATAGCAGCTTTGATTTTTACCGTGCTCTACTTCGGAAATATTTTACTAATATATTTAAAACCTTCCCCTTACTTAATTAGAGCTTGTACAAACTGTTTTATCAGACCTAACTTTACATGAAGAGAGTGTAATATAATGCGGCCTCTGGCTACTCGAGAGGCATTCATCAGATTCATACTACTCGGTACTAAATTCAACCTCAATGATCAAACTTTTTTAGTCCAGTGTTCTGTCTTGGTTCGGCTGTCCCATAAGCACATAAAACAGGGGTAATTTGATATATCTTCGATGCATATTAGATAGTTATGTTTTATGTATTTTATTTTCTCCATAACAACTGTGATACTACTCTCCAAGACCCATATGAATATAGTTCCAGCGGCTATGTGGTATAGGTCATGTGGAATAATTCTGTGAAAGGAATGACCTACCTATAAGAGACCAGTAACTAAAGAAGGTCTACTAATTTTGCCATTCCATTATTGATATATTGATTGAATACTCACTCCCTTTTCATAACCTCGGTGGCAGCCCCTGAAAATGTAGAGCAATTTAAAGTGCAGAGAGACATTTTTAAGTCCATTTGACTTTATAGAATTAAGTTATAACCTGTAGCGGGTACTTTTCTCATCGGGTTAATGGTAAACAGACGAGCACAACACCAGCGAATTACACTAACGCCCTTGCAAGTTTTCGCAAATGTCTGCTGATGTGCGAGGCCATATGTGCGCCAAAAAGATTTAACAGTACACATATACATACTTGTATATATATATATATATATATATATATTTACACATAGGTGCATACATACATATGTGATGAGCAGAAATTCAGTTAGACTTTTGCAATGCAAGCGTAAGCGTATGTTTTACGCTCATGCGAGGGCGGATGCTCGCGCGCACTTTTCGCTTAAATTGTAGTATTTTATTTCAGCGGCAACGACTATTGGGAGTGACACTTGAAGTCTTCCACTGAAATCCTTGAAGTGTCTTGAAAGCGAAAATATTACCAGCTGGCAGGCAATACACAAATATACATACACATATGTGTGTGTATATGTGTGAGGGATGTGTGAGTTAGGTTTGTATGTGTATAGTATATATGTGTGTCCTTAACGAGAGTGAGGATGTGACGGGTTCAGCCTTTATCGGTCCAAGCAACAGAAGTGCAAAGGCGTTGCGAATACACACATGCAATCAAATTTCCGCACACATACACACATATATGTATGTATGTATATAAAGTGCATGTATATTTGTGTGTGTTACTATAAACAAGCATGCGTTTTAATGCAGTAAAGAGTGAAAGGATATGGCGGCTCTGCACATCAATGAGCGCATTTTATTATACATGCACACACACATGCAAACATAAATGGATTTGTGTGTGTGCATGGCACCATGCGAAGGGTGCAGAAATGGCAGTGCTTTTAAAGTACTCAACGAGGTGAAAGCAGACAGGTGGAAACGAAATGCATTATCCACTTAACGAGCAGACGAATAGAGAGCAACAGCAGCCGGCTAATAAAAATGTAAACGCACACACATTATACAAATGCATATACATATATGTATATATATGTATATACATATAAACACATGCATATACCAGAGTACCTTTCATCTTTACTAGCTTTAGATAAGAAATTCTATACACGTATGCATGTATGTGTGTTTGTGTGATCGTCGGAGCATCAGTATAAAGCTGCCACAGCAACGGACACTGACGAATGCGTGCAACGTTTTGCCCTTAGTTGCCTGCAAAAATGCTAAATTACGAACAACTCGACATATATACAAATATGTACGTGGAGAAAGGCGCTCGTATGCAGATCCCTGCATGCCTGCTTAAAGGTGTCTGCTGTGGAATTCAGGGTGTGTGTAGCATGAAAATTCGCCTTAAATACCTGATGTATGCGCCGCTATTTATCATACAAAAACAATAATTTGTCTTCAGTTGAGTGCTTTGGTGAGCGTTTAGCCTTGAAAGGAATGGATCTTTAGAAGTTAAGAAAACATTTTTTTCTAAAGAATTTATTTCAGCTTATAAAATTTACTTGTTGGGTAATTAAGTAATTGATTTACTTTGCTTTTAATTCTTTACGTCATTGGGTGAATTTTTTTAATATTTTTTTAATATATACATTCAAAAAGACCAATTCAAAAGAAAATCATAACTAATGCGCTCTTTAGATTACCAATTTTCAAAAATTTCTTATACTAAGAGCTAAGAGAGAGAGAAGAGCTTATACTAATCACAAAACCAAATAATAGCAAAAATCGTAATAAAAGCAAGAAAGAAGATGTGAAGTTCAGCTAGAATCAGAAAATTAAGTGTTTTATTTTATGAGATATCGAACCTAATTAATATGAGATAACGGTAATTATCACACAGTTATGTTAACATGCTCACCTGGTTTCTTTAGAACATACAATTTTTGTTCAAGTCAATTGACCATATTGTTGTCAATCATCACTAGCATTGTAAGGCTAACACATCTTTCTCTCAAACTATAAATTATAACATTAATGGAAAGGACAGCAATCAAGGCAGTAACGTCGTATCAGATATCGGCCATATCGAGCAGAAGTGTTCTGAGAAGCAAGGCAGCAGGGGAGAAACAAACGACGTCACTTCTACTGGGTGTCAGGCGACATAGGCATCGATGGCAATGAAATAGTGGACGAGATTGCCAAGAGTGGGCTACGGCTGTCATCAGATTTTACTTTTTGGTAACATTTTGACCCGATGAAAGAGATGCTCACTAAATCATCAAGAAACTTAACAGATTGACCCATATATAAGGTAAAAAGTCAAGTATTTGCTTGAAAATCCGTTTATTAGGTATTTAGGAGAAGTATTGTCCTGATTTCATCCATTTTAGGCAAGATATAGTTATTAGAAAGAGATTATTTTTGAATTTCATTGAGATTATCTTTCATATTGGCCGATAGTCGCGGTATGAAGCCAAGCGGAAGTTCGAAAATATGGGGACTAAGGGAAGTATTGACTCGATTTTACCTTGTTTTTTTTTTTGTATAAGGGCATGCTGCCCTAAAAATATTCTCTCCGATTATTATCTCATGGTGATAATCGAATTTTGCCCATTTTCACAGAGTTTAAAGAGAGATAATAAAGTGACTTCTTCTTAGCAAGTTTGGTTGATATAGCTTAAGCGGTTTGGAAGATACCACTTTTTAAAAAAATTCAGCCCACAGATGACCCTGGCTACTGCGATCTTCTGTATTAAATTACAGTTTTGTATCTTAATTTGCGACTTAGTTATGTTTTATTTTTCGCGTAAGAGCGTTCTGTAGCTGTGTCAGTAGACCGATTACGCCCATCTGCAATACCAATACTCCTTGACCTCCAAGGAACATATGTACCAAGTTCGTCAATCTATCTTACATTGAACCCACTTTCGTCAGGCAAAAAATAATACTGAGTTATTTGCGACAATATATTGAGATACGGCTATTATTTCCAATAAATATCATTTAAACATATACATATACTATATATCTTTGCATTATCAACACCGTTTAAAGCAGTTAATTTTCAATGCCCTCCAACACTAAACTCTCGAGTTCATTTCCGCTTCCCGTACTTACTTTTCTTCCGTTCCAAACTCTTAAATACTTTTATTTGCCGTATCAGCCACTACCAAACTACAAAGTCATAGGCTCTTAATTATGCAACTCTGCTTGAGTTAAAAGGGGTAAAAGAGTAATAAACACACACACATACATACTTCAGTATATGGGATGCGGAAATGAAGTGCTTAACTAATGCTGTTGCTGTTCGTTCTCTTTCCGCTTTTTTCGTTCTGACCTTGAGGTGATTTAATATTAAGAGTAATTATAGCGGGAGATTGTATGAGTTTCTGGAAAGGAAAAATAAATATATAAATTTAGCAGCATTTACTGAGTTTGTAGAATGAAGGTTTTAGGTGATTAGAATGATCCGATTAAGGCCCGTTGTGGCACCACTTTGCTCGATAACTTGTTGTCATTTTGAATTTAAGTTCATAATGCCGCTCTCATAAACATATTTGTCCCTATTGGCAACTGGGACAGTTGCTTTTCATAAGATATAGATAGATAGTAATAACTGGGGTCCGAACTATTATGCGTAAGAACCTCCTGTTCATCAATCTGTGTGGCCTGACGCTGTCCTGACTTAATCTTAATTCTCTCGGCCAAAGTTGGTTTCTTCTGGGCGATTGCTTCCTTCATACGGTCCAATTGTTGGCATTTCATTATGGAAAGACTCAATCCTGAACAACATTTACAAATCGTTCAACTTTATTACGAAAATTCACGTACTGTAAAGAAAGTGTTGGAGAGCTTCGTTCAACTTATGGTCAACATAATCGGCCGTCTGAACGTACTATTCGCAACACAATCACTTATCTTGAGACCCAGCATTCATTATTGGATAATATTCCACCGAATAGATCACGTCCAGCATGCAGTGATGGAAATATAGCGACCGTAGCTGAGAGTGGACACGAAATCCGTGGAGAGTCGAGGAGAAGACGGACTGACTCATGGAACGACTTGGCACATTTTACGTCTAAATCTCAAATTTAAAGCGTACAAGATACAGCTTGTGCAAAAACTGAATTCACTCGACCTTCCCAAGCGACATTGCTATGCTCTATGGGATCTCGAAAAATTCCAAAAAGACCGGACGTTTTCGAGCCAAATTTTATTCAGCGATGAGACCCATTTCTAGCTCAAAGGGTATGTAAACAAGCAAAATTGCCGCATTTAGGAAGAGCTACCTGAAGAGATTCAAAGCTGCCATTTCATCTAAAAAAATAACGGTTTGGTGTGGCCGGTGGAATAATCGGTCCATATATCTTCAAAAATGATGCCGGTAAGATCGGAACCGTCAATGGCGATCGTCATCGCACCATGATAACCGATTATTTGATGCCTGAAATTGAAGCTTGTGATCTCAGCGACATTTGTTTTCAACAAGACGGCGCCACATCTCATCAATCAATGGATTTATTGAGAGAATACTTCGGGGGGCAGATAATTTCACGTTTTGGGCCGGTGGATTGACCACCAAGATCGTGTGATGTTACACCGTTAGACTTTTTCCTGTGGCAATATGTAAAGTCTAATGTCTATGCGGACCTTGGACCAAAACATCACGCATGTCATTCGCCAGTTACCAGTCGAAATGCTCGAACAAGTCATTGAAAATTGGACTAACGGATGGACCATCTAAGAAGTAGCCGCGGCCAACATTTGATAAAGATAATCTTCAAAAAAAAAAATGCCATAGAACGTTTTGCGAATGATAATAGACATTCCCATTAAATTTGAATTTTCTTCAGGGAGCCTTGAAATGCATCACCGTATAGTAAGGTATATCTGATTCTTTTGAAAACATTCTCTCCAACTCGGTCGTTTTCTCCCCTTGCCTCTTCTACTATCAACCGAATCATCGTAGTTTTCGATTCCCTGAACTAAGCTTTGTCTTCTTCTTGTTAATCTTTATTGGAATTTGTCCTATATATATTTGTTGGTGTTACTTCTGCAAGGAGCATAGGGTCACGACATTTATCCTTGTCTTCAATTTTCATGTCAGTAGTCATCAATTTTAGAAGTTGTCTATTTTCCTTTTGACCAATATTTTTAGCTCTTTGCACTCATACATTTCAGTTTCTCCGCCCTTCCTTCGACAAATACCAATCGCTCTCTTTACCAGTTAACGACAAGGTTCTCTTAAAAATTGTGTTGAGCACTATCGCAACCTAGTATTACGAGTATAGTAAATGATTAATTGTCCTACCCCAGATAGATTGATCTATTCCAAAGTCTTTTGAAATTTTTAGTCAAGTCGCAATCCTTTTCCGTATTCGTGGTCGAATACCTTTTAGTTGTCAACACAAGCTTTCACAAATGGATAATCTTTCCAAAAAACTAAATATTTGTTCTAACTGCTGTTCTTTAACTCATAAAGCTTCTTTAAAACTTGGAAATTGCTCTTCTAACGTCATGCTCTCAGCACATCCATGAAAATCCTTTAAAATTTACTTCGTTAGCGCAAATGTTTACCCGTTATGCGCTACTATCATAGATGGAGGATTATGTAATAACCATAATACAGCATCCACTCAATCTTATTAAGTTCTTAGTACATTCTCATTAAAATATTATTATCATTTACAAAGCATAATACTTCTGCACAAATATTTATGAACCCGCCGTACGTTCGAGGGTCCTCCCAGCAACCCCGAGCAAATTGTAAATGTTTTACAAATTAGCTGCAGCAAGTGCGCAGAGAACAAAAAATAATGTACATCAATATTATAGAGAGATGAAATGGCCATTGCCGGAATTATTGCCAAAAATAAGCAGAACCAGCTGCTGCTCAAAGTTAAGTTGATCGGGTTAATGGCCAAGCATGGCGCTATAAACTGACAAACACGCGCACTACTCCAGCAAGATGCAGAGCTCTTGCTGCTGTCCCTATTGTTCTTGTTGCTGTCTACTTAATGAATGTTGCCATATTGCAGCAACGTCTTCGGTTATTGTTATGTTCAAGCATTTGCTGCCAGTTGGCTCCTTGGTCCAGCAAATCCATAGACATATTGGGTGTTTGTATGTAATTCAATAACATTTGGCGAAGCTGATGGAAACAGCACAGCGTAGAAGACTGAGAGAGACCAGATGTTGAAATCAATTTATGGTGTACAAGTGTGTTTTGACAAAACGTTTCACACACAATTAAAAGAGCATTCAACACATTGATTGACCATTGAGTGCCGCAGGACGCACGAACGGTTGCATGCGATGGCAAATGGAACCGAAGAAAGCGGTAGCACAGAGCAGAGGTAGATCAGAGAAGAAGTACGATAACACAAGTGCTGCTTTAATGCGCATATTGTTGTTGTTTTCATCGTTGTATCGTTATACACGGTACAGCTGAAACTCTAGCGGCCAGAGACTGTGTACGAGTTGAAGAATTATGACTGCTGTTGTAGCCACTTGAAATGCGACGCTTCATTAGATAACAAGAACAACAGCAACAATGGTAAGAATAATGTACGCGTATTTACTGTTATTATTTTTGAGTAATTGTTGTTGTACAAAGGTTTTTATACCCTTGGAACATTTTATCTAGTCTGTGATATTAAATGTGGTAGGGCTTCCACGTTTACATGGCAGTCGTCTTCCAACAACTTTGTAGACTACCCTTGTCATTTAAAGATATGATACCAAATAAGGACGAAATTGGTACATAAAGACCACTTCCGCCAATAACTCAATTTAGAGATGTCCGTCCATTCCATGTAGTATGAAAAATGATACTTATCATACAAGTACAAACTTGAATGAACGGGAATCGTTACGTGAACCACTAAAAATTTTCGAAAGTACCTAATATTCGATCCCACCCGAATTCAGACTCACCTTACGTAGTATTTCAACATTTTAAGCAAACACACAAACCAATACAAATTGGCGCGCCACAAATTATACTTCAGTGGCGAGAAGGGAAAAGTCGTCAAGTGCGATTTCCCGCATTTTTGCCACACGATAGAACACCGTTAAAATGGAGAATCGAACGGTACAAGTGAGTGGACGAAAGCGACCATGTAACTGCAGTAAAACACTCACACACATCACAAATATCAAATACACACATTAGCAATAAAAGAAAGCGACCAAAAACGTAAGAGATGCAGAAGTATGTTTCCCAGCACCAGCTAACGGACCAAAGGACACTTGCATTGCTGCCCTAAAAAAGTTTTCATTTATACAACACTTAGCGGTCTTTTTTGTTGCTACCACTCGCATAAGTCTCGTTTTGTAATTTTTTATGACTCTCAAAAATAAATAAACACTCAATACAATAAATCTTCGTATGTGAATAGACTCTCGAGACCGACGCCACATTTGTTTGTTCGACATTGCCATTGGTAGCGTCGCATTACCGTTGCCGCTGTGGGTCCGCGCAACATCTGACAATGATGGCAACAACCATAATGTTGCTGTGCTAATGTAACTTTCAGAAAAAAGTGGAAGAAGCGAAAGAAAGTGTGGAACTGGTGTGGCTGGTGATGATGATGATGCCGTTGATTACAGTGGCGACTTGAAAATGTTACACACACAGGCTTACACACTTCCTCATGCGATAGTGTGCACAGTTATAAATTGGCAATGTGTATTTTTCTCACATTTGAAGCTTCCGCGCTTCCGAAGACAAGTGCACATCCTAGAGAACGCGATTCGAAATGACATAAGTAAATGTTTTTGGTGCAAATTGAATTGAGTAGATATATATTGCTGGAGGGCTGTTCACTTTTCTTTGTAGAAAAGATATATATATTTATAGATCAATCTATTAAAATTTTGGTTCTTTCTCGAGAACAAGTATATGTTTAGAGAAGTAAATAAGTATCAATTGAACGAATGCTACATTTAAAGGAGTAGTACCTTCGTCAGCCTAGTAAGTCCTTTGAAACTAAATCAGAATGTGGAGAGTTAATAAAATACCAATTTTTGAAATTAAATTATAAATCGGTACTTAGAAAACAAGATTATTCTTCTCAGTATACTGCAACAAAAATTAAGTGCTGGAATTGACAGCATAGTAAGTAAATAATTGGTAAACCTCCATTTTTCCTTTATATACATAATTATCTCTTTTTTATAAAATAATAAAAAATAAATAATTGATGTAATGGAAAAGAAAGAGAATATAACAAAAATGAAATGAGGGAAAATTTTATATAACAAATTAGATTTATATTGTCTAAGTGATTCGACGGATATGAAATTTTAGAGCAAGAGAGTAATATTTCGCATATAGTTCAATCTTAGAAATTACCAATATTGAAGCTTGCTGAATTACTTTACCATTCTATCACGATTGTATGGGGATTTATTGCACTAGCTTTTTGCAATAATATTATAAGAAATATTCCATGCACTAAAATGTTGAACTCAGAGTGCTACACGCATTTAGCGAGCACAAAATTTGCGAATCGATCGCGTTTTGTCAGGTGATTTTTCGGAACATTTGGGTTTGTCATCGTTGGAGTAAATATTGTCTGAATGGTGCGTCTTAAACTAAAATAAAACTTATTATGTGTGCGATAGCAAGAAAAAATTTCTAGTTAATTGTAGAATCTTTTACAATCATATTCATAATTGATAATAATCCATAAGTTATTTAATATTTATATGTAAGTTATAAAATATATATTTGGAAGACAGGGATATTTACATCACATTTGAGAGATCTGTATCAAAAATTGGCTATAGAGGCAAATATGCTACTTGATAATGCAAACCACATATACTTTTTATGTTACCGAATGACAGCAAACCCTTCAGAGATAAGTTGGTCTAACAAGACGCCTAAAAACTTTGATTGGAACAGTATTATACTTAGAATGAAGAATTGATAAACAAAACACCGAGAGAGTTGCCGCCGTGTAAAACACAATACGGACGATTTTTGTCGCAGCTTGTGTATATTTCGCGTCGTCCGTATTATGTTTAAGCTATTAAGTGTGTGTCGTCGGCACCACTCCTTCAAATTATTAGATTTTATTACTACAAAATATCGAGACTGGCAACCCTGCGTTGCACGAGATTACTCTCTCACTCTCAGCTCACTAGTTTCTATGGAAAAAATCCAATTCTCGCGGATATCCTACCGTACGGTCTTTTGAGCGGACGGTAGAAGCAGTGGTGACTGTTCATTTACATTGCGCTCTCATAAGCTAGTTCGTATCAGCTGATTCGGTCCACGGTTTTGCGTCGGTGACTGATCGTACCATTAGGCTTAACTCCAGTCTACATTCACACTAATGCTCTGAACAAATTGATTATTTATGAGTTTACAATTGTAAATTTTCAATATTTCACTTTAAAAGGATATAAAACTCAATATAGATACTACAAGTATGTTAATACATAAGCATACTTGATTTTTTAGACATGCAACGCATATTTGGAATTGGTCGTTTTGACAGCAGTTACTGTTGCACTCAGTTTGGTTTGGCATTTGATAATAAACAGACTTACTATCGTTTGCAAATAATGTAAATTTATTATTAAAATAGTGGTTCGATTCGCACTGTGGTCAGAATTCGGTCGACATAATCGCCTAGCTGAGTCGGTAAATCGAACAACCTTGGATCGGTTTCGCATCGTGTTTACTCCAGTGGGATAATTCGCATCCTTAAAGATTCCGAATAGTGTGCAAAGAAGACACTTTTGCTGTTTTGCAGCAGACGATCTTGGTTTGCGGGCTTACAAAATCTAAATCGCACAAGAATTAAAGTCAAACGAGCATTAAGTGCGTCGCAGCTCAGTGAATGGGCCCAAAATTATGGTCAAAATATTTCAGAAGAAAATTTTGTTCAGCAATGAAGCTCACTTTTGGTTAATAAACAAAATTTTCGCATTTGGTATGATGAGAATCCACAAGCCGTTGCTGTGACCATTGACACCTTGGAAGAGAGCAAACGTTATTACTGATATGCGGTCCGAATTGCTAGAATAATTTTAAAACATAAAGACAAACTCTTGTAGCGAAATTCTTGACTATAACATTAAATTATATACGTTTTATTTCTTCTTGAAAACACCCTTAACCTAAGCTCTACAGTTCTACTCGTATAATAGTACACTCATCTAGTAAAGAAATAGATTACAGGCAAAGATCCAGAGTGTAATGGGTTGAGAACCTTTTCTAAAATAGAAATCTGCTTAGTTTATATTAAAAATGTTCCCAAAATGTGAAGGATATAAGGGAGTCATTCATAAGTACTGAACATCTTCAGAGAAACTCTATAAATATATCTGTCTTAGAAAAACAGTATTGCAAAGAGGTGTAAAAACCTGCGTAGTCGGTCACTGACACCACGAGTTGACGACGCACGCGCTGTTATCATTAACATACTTGCCACCAAGCCTTGGCGCCACGACTAGACAAAATGCGAAAGCTATCTGAGAGACTGAAATAATTTTGTACTAGCAGTCTCTATATTTTTGAGTAATGTTCGGGAGTATGTGTAAATGTGTGAACATGCGCTCGTATTGGTACGCGCTTGTAACATCCACGACGAAGCAATAACTCAGCCACAAATCGATGTTTTATGATTGTGTTGCTTGCGACTTGGCCTGGTTGGGCCAAAAAGAAATAGTGAAAAAGTATTACACTTCTATTTTTTGCGCCACTCACTTTCGTTATGGAGTACCTCCGGACCTAATGATATATGAGTGTACGGCCAAAGAACTTACTCTACTCCAGTAGTATAGCGAGTCGAGACAGCTGAAAATTACGAGCATAGACAAGTCGAAATAGTGGCAATAGCGGCAACTGTGGTGTTGCGGAGCATACGAAGGCCGAACCCAGTATATGGTAGTACACATTACGGAAACGGCAGTACTAAATCAAATGCTGTTTGCCGAAAAATTCAATCTATTACCAACGAGCGGCCTGATGGAAATAGACTAAATATACATACATATGTATTTGTGTACATATGTAAATGCTGTTACGTTTGCCTTAGGCATATAGAATTACAGTTATTATCATATATATACGAGAGATCTTCGATAAGTACTTAATCACAATTTTTACTAATAAGGCAACTTTTCGCCTTCTTTGAAGATGATTCTCTCGCTGAAGTCCACTGTTTCGATATTCGTTGGTCTATCTTCCATGTTAGCCGATTTTGGGGCACCTAAAAGTCGCTCATCAAAAAGAAGAAGAGTCACCGTATACTGCATGCAAGCGCTATATTATTTCACTGTCCGATTTCTTTTTCAATACAAAAATCGCATACTTATCGAACCGCCCTCGCATACAAACACATGTGTTGGGGAAAATGTGGGTTTGCACCAGCACCCAACATATAAAAGGGAAGCATACAATATAATATCCTTTTCGACTTTCCGGTATTTTCCAATTTTCGTAAGCGGCCCAACGCTTATGCTAGTCTCAATTGGGCTAACGAAAATGCTTATACCGACGAGTGTTATCCTTCTGGCGCATAGAAGGCGTTACATACGTCTGTGGGGGACAACAAGCTACAATCAAATCCCTAACATATATTATATAGTAAACCGAGAACAAACAAAGTGCCAGAACGCCTGTCGAACTGCCATATACAGAGCCCAAGCAGCTAGCAGCATATTTAGCCACAAGCGGCAGGCAACTAATGCCAATAACCTGGCCAACCCGGCTGGAACAGTTAGCCGAAGCTACAGCAAAGCTTAAACTAAATATATGAGTTTTATGTATTCACCATTGTGTTCATCGTATGTGTTGTCTAAGAAGGCGCTAGAGACTCGCAGCTAAACTACAAATAAATAGCAGCAAATGTGGTGTAAAGGAAGTGCTCGTCGGCATATGGGCTAAAAACATGGAAAAGGTTGTGTGCCGAACAAGCGAGTGAGCAAAAAAAAAAAACAGCGAAAAAGAGAATTGTATTAAACCGAAAATGGAAAAGTAAAAGTGTTTTCCGGTAGAAAATTATTAGCAAATAAATAAGCAAATCCTTTCTGGCGCCATAAATTACCTTTCATTTCCGTTTGCCGCACCAAAGATGGCGAACGGCAGAATATATGAACATGCGTGTCTGACTGTGTGTGTGACGCAAATAGTTCGACTGCTGTTGTTGTTTGCTTTTATAATAGGCTTTTGTCTTAAGCCGATAATTGACATGGCCTACAAAGTTGTTTGTATTCGGCTTGACAGCAGTTACATTGGGATTTCGCAGCCTCGCTTGCTTCGATCACTTTCTTCGCCACATTTTTTCAGTTTTTCTTAAAGAAATTTTAGGGTTTCTTTTCCCCATTGTACTTCAAGATTGCAAAGAAAGTTTGTTTAAGAGCAATTACAAAGTGCGAGAAGTGCAAGTTGTTTGACTGCCATTAAAGTCAACTTTGTATTAAATTGTTTGGATATTCAAAAATAGAATCTTAAATAATAAAAATAAGTTATTAGGTAAAATTAACTTTATTTCAAAAAATATATAACAATATTTATCTAAGTCTTATTCTTGTAATGGTCTTTGGTGTGTTTTTAGATATGGTTTTCAAGGTGAAATAGAAGGCATATAATTTAAAATTATAACCAAGAATTTAGCTTATTTATGAATAATATTTTAAAAATAATTTTGGTACGAGACCGCCGTGACTCGAATAAACGCCATCCGAGAAACCAAAATTTTGACCACTTGTTACAACAATTAGAGCCAATAATGCCCCGAATATTATCCAATATTTCAAGGCGTCATTGGTCTCGGGCTTACCTACGTAGACAAACGTCTATACATAACTCCACAAAAATAGCGCTACCCAGATATAACTAAAGGTCATCCACAATGACGCCTCAACATTGTCTTGTGGGTTATCATCACTCCAAATGCAATAATTTTGTTTAAATGTCAATCAAAAGTGTTCTGCATTGCTGAACCAATAGTGTGGTGCGAAACTGATCCATGGTTTTTCGAATTACCAACACCGCCGGAATATTATGTCGACTGTACATTGAACATAGTACGCGATGCATCCCGAAAACCGAATCATTATTTTGGTAGTTAATGTGTACGATTTGCAAATAATTTCGATGTGGGTCTGTTCATTATGAAATGGCAAACCAAATTGAGTATAAATCAAATAACAGCCTTCATGCGTAGCATACTTAAAACAGAAAGCAAACAAAGGCTATGTGTATGAAACCGTAGACAGTTCTAATGGTAACTCAACTCTTGAGGCACCCGATATTCACCACATCATAATAATGGCGAAAAGAAACTAAATATAATCGCCACCGCGAGTAACTGCAATAAGACCGAACTGAACTTAGTGTACTGTACTGAATTTCGTGGTATTTAGCGACTCCAAAGTAAAAGCTTCAGCTATGCGGTTCGGTCATTTGCTGAATAAAAATCCGGTTTCGTTCGCATTTCTTAAACCCAACTTTTATGGAAAGGACTTACATTCCGTCTGTTACAAAAGATGATAGGCTTACCATTTGCAGTACACTCTTAAATTATGTTAATCGTATACCCGAAGGCGATTCAATAAATATTTAGTCTATACCGGACGGGAGGTCTGTGAAGAAGAGCTCCATGGCGGCGATAACACCTCCCTCATTATACTAAAACATCTCTAAGGCGAGCGAGTTTTTTTATCTTTGAATACAAAAGTCGCATAAGGGCGAAATCCGTGACAGTACGTAGTCTGATTCGAGCAATTTGCCCACCAGTCCGATAGTGTGAGGCAGTGCGTGGGTATGGTGACAGAACGTGTTTTTCTTCGCCAAATGGGCCACTTCATCAATTCTACGTGGAGTCGGTTCAATAATTATTTATAGTATTACAGTCCAATCTACAGGAAAATCTTCGCCGACTTCAAATCGGGTTCGTTTGAGAAGTCCACTGTTTCGGCTATTTCTCCTTACGGATTACTCTTAAACAATACCGAACTCTGCTGTGCTTTCACGATTGCGCTTGCTGTCGGAAGTTACAAAAGGGGACGACAGCTTTCTCATGCCCTATATACCACACTGAATATTACCCACCTAAACTTTGGAGATTCCATTAGCGATACCAGATTGTGAACTGTCGACACTTTTTCCACCACAGTAGACGTTTCCGGGCACCTGAATGCGGCTCATCAGTAAAATAAATTTGTGGCGGTCGCAATCGAAGAATGCATACAAGCACTCTTTGATTTCATAGCGCGAAAACAGGAATTGAATCATTAACCGATTTGGCTCTTTTTACTTATTTTACCACACTCAGAGGTCTAAGTAAGCTGAAGCGGAAATTTATATAACCTCTCTGCCAGTCTATCTAAGTGCTTAAATTCGTACCTTACTTTTTTTATAGTGGTTACACGAAATTATTGTTTTAATACTAAAATAGCTGTGATTTAGGCAACCCAAATTTGAAAGAACCACAAATGTACGTTAATCCATAGAGCCAAATAATTCTACGAATTTTCTACAACTTACAAACGTAAGTCAGCAATCGGAAAGCGTACGTAATCCAACTTATCAATTAACAAAGAGAAAACTATTAATATTAAACATGCAAATATCAACTTAATTTAATTAGCTGCAGCAAATGCGTATAAATAATTCAACAGCATGCTAAGGGAAATAGACAACTTGCATTTGGTTGGAGATCTCGCATGAATATCAATTGGTTGCAGCTGTCACACCCGACACAATTTCGCAATCAACAAATATGCAGTGTGCAAAAACAAAAGAGGAGAGAGGAAATATGCATTTACAAATTTGAATATTTAAATTCCATAATGTGCTAAAATGCTGAAAGAGCTCTATATAAAATACCGATATATGAAACTATAAGTGAGATTATGTAATACATGAAGGCAGTTGTAAGTGCATACATGTGTACTAAAGTCAAAATAAATGAAAATTTGAATCACCAGCTACCAATATAACCTGCACATCCTTAGACCTTTTAAGCCACCAAACCTCATGCACACTTTTTTGAAACTGACTGACATCTGTCAACATTTGCCTTACTTTTGAGTTTAAGTATATTCGTATAGTGTGTACACTGTTTCACCATCGCAGATATTTTCTGCTTTGCTACTCAAAACTTATAGAAATTTGTCGTTTTGTGAATAACTGGTGACAAAGGCAAGGATAGCGGTATCCGGTATATATTGTATTATATGTGAGCTCATTTAAAGTGATAGAAAGAAAATGCATTAAATGAGGTTATATTATATATATTGATTGCAGATACTTGTTCAGATATGATAAAGTTATTCGAAAATACACCTTGTATCTTTTTAAGTCACAAATTTTAGAGAATTAGTAAAACTACATGCTTTAGAAATTACGTCAATAAAACTATTGCATTTTTCGTGCGAGAAATTTATGTTCAATGTTTGTTTTAAACTGTTACACATAATAGATGGCGCTGCCATAGAATTACTAGATAATTTTCAAAAGTAACAAGACTGGAGAATATATACTGATTTTATTGAAATGTCAAGTAATATTTCAAACGACAGTATCTGTCATAAAGGTATCAGTAGATGTACCGCTGCGAAGTTCGGCCTTCTTCAGAGGGGTATACTTGGATATTAACTTCAATAGTAGAGCTGCAATACTGCTCTTGAGCTCGCTGACAATGCGTTATAAACTAGTCCAGCAATGTCCGACTTCTTTATCTGTGGTATCAAGCTACTTTGTTATCCAACTTGTTTGCAGGACTGGGCACTTCGGAGTCACTGGAAATTACAAAACCGATGAGCTTGCTAGCGAGTAAACCCTGACCCCAAATTACAACAAATTGGGAGCGAGCCGGTACTCCGTTGTTCTCTTGAGCTCTAGCATTGGATCCATGGAGCTTCAGTAACCTCAAAAAGCGCTAGTCAACAACCAGAGCTTGTACGATTGTGAGCTCCTTCTGTTCCATAGTGGAACAAAAGATATCTAAACTATTTGCATTTAGTCAGATTCATTTCGTCGCATTTGTAGGTGTTCGGACTGAACATTGTTTAATCGGCTCACATGGGGTGAAGCTGCTTATCGGATGTACGTTGTCAAAGCTGTATGAAGAAAGGCTAGGTGGAATCATCTAAACATTTTATCCTCTAATGATTTTTTTAGACTGAGGTTGAAACATCTCGGTAAATACACACTCGGCGAATGAAGTGAAGTAGCTGGGATTGATATTAGCCGCCTTAACAAATTGGTGGTGAGCTTAAACGCTTCGTCGATCAATTATATTCGGGTGATCCATATCTAGGTGATTTGGGTATCACAAAGGACCAACCCCACTATCTAACCTGTTCTAAGCAGATCAAAATTCTGCTTCGCTATACTTTTGAAATTCTTTAAATTTTTAAGGAAAGAGTTTGAGCAGATTTATCAACGCTACAGTAAATAATTTCATATTTAATTTCTCTTTTAACTTATTCTTGATATCAAATCTTTAGGGAAGATCAGCGACTTAATGGGTGTTGCTTCCAGGCTCAGTTTAAAATCACAGGAATCTTATCAGCGGTTTGTAAATCGGTTTGTTGTCTAACTTGCCGGAAACATTAATCGATAAAGGAATTATGGAAAAATTTTAATTTTCTAAAGTTTACGTTAGTAAAATATGTTCAACCAACGATTTGGCATTTAAAATATCCTGGTTTGTTCAATGCATAACTGGAATTATTTCGGAATTAAGTCGTATTGAATTTTTATGAATATAAGAACTACACATAATTCTACCTGGAAGTTTTTTTCGCCACTTTTCTATGCGCTACAGCCTAGAGAATTCATATCCGACAACAAACAAAACCGCAGTGATACTTACGTCTATCTCCATTTAGTCCAGCCGTTTCTTGTACCTTTGCTGCCACTCAACCTGCTAACTGGTCCAAAAACGCCCAATGCTATTAATTTCAAAGAACACATTTTATATGAAACATTTGCTCGGTTATCCATTAAAAAGAGAAGCTAACCCTTTGCAGCCATCACCCTCCCCCTTCCAACCAACACATTCCTGACTAACTGCGCTAGAATTTGAACTCGCTTTGTCGACTTCGTTTTGCTTTTAGCCAACAAACGGCGACCGTATTAAATCGAAATTGTTTAACTTTCGTTTGCTGCGGCTGCCGACCATTTTCTCTCCGCCTCTTCGGATACCTTCCTCTATTGGCAGACAGGTTGCTATGTAGGTGTATTGAGGTTATTTGGTAGCGCTCCTACAATCCATATTTTACGTACTTATAGTACGACCACATAAATTCCATGCACTTGCCACCACCTCCTGATAGCATTTACCGTTAGTTGTGGGAGTAACTTAGTAATACCTTCAGAAAATTCCCAAAACAGTCCCTTTTATGTTTAGATCATAGTTTTTTTAGGTTATTTTCTATGTTTTTTTCACCTTTCTCAGCTTTTGGTAATCTTTGTTTATGTCAGCCATACGTTTGTACTAGAATTTACCGTCACTAACGCATACGCAGCTGAGGTGTGTAGAGGGAATTCAGGCGCCAATAGCAACTTTACACGCTGCCACCACAGAAATGCTGTTTTGGCAACTTGTAAGCAAGGGACATGGGGCATTTTGTCTTTGAATATCATATTTTGTATGTTTCGGTTGGTTCTATCCCATCAGCTGTGGTTTGTTTATGTTTCATTTTCGAGGTAACAGTTGTGTGTTCATGTTGTCGCTTGAATCCTTAAAACTCAAAACTGAACGGGTAGTTAAAATTTCCGTAAAAACTTAAACTAAAATTATCTTCGAATCGTCTCATAAGAAATTAAATTTAGTATTAATGCAGACAGATCCTCATATTTGTGAATAATTTTAAACATTTGAAGCATTAAATGGGAGTAGTTTAAATAGGCGTGAAGAAAAACCAGTTCCGATTCATACCAATTCGAATGAAAAGGAATGCAGTTACGCTCTTCATTGGATATGATCGATGGCATTGAGCCTTATAAAGGGTGGATACTATAGTTTAGCTATCACCCATACCTAACGCAAGGTAAAATCATTTAAGATTGCTTCAGTAGCAAAACACGTATCCATTTTATTGCCTGAACTTAAGTTTTACAAATCGGTATATACGAAGAAACATATCTACTAGAGTAAATACATATATATTAGCAACTAACATGCCTTCCAAGCAACCATTCACACGACGCACATATGTGCATATTTAACATCGAATTTCTTATGCAAAAAGACGTTTTTGATATGCGTGGAATCGACGCTCTTTTACACCGACAATTTTACAGCTAATGGCAACTGATTTGTTATTTAAAGTAGAAAGGCAGCCGAGCTGTGTGCATCACTTATCAAGCGTATAATATCAGATGTGTAAAGGAGATTGAGCTGGAATAGTATTTGTCAAGTTTACTCTTTACCTGTGTGTACAGTGGGGCGAAGACGCCACTGGAGTAGCAGAAACACAATGAATGGTAGTGAGATACCATTGTACAATACTTTGCTTTCAAGTTTGTAAATAAAAAAAGAGTATTTATCATTAATATTAAATATTATGAGCCGCTCAGTCTTATTGAATTTATGTAAGAAGTATCCTGAGCAAGTTTCATCCTATATATTTACTTAAAGTTTAAAAGATATCTAAGGTTTTACGAACTAATAAGAGAAGTGATGGTAAGTAGAAGGGTTGAATAGTTTAAACAAGCTGACTCAAACAAAGCTTTTAAAATTTTAAAGAAAATTTTCAAGATTAATTATATAGTTTGGAAGTTTTTCACATCGTAGACTTGCAATTATTCCTTTGACCGTAGCACCACCTGTAGAGGCCAGGAAATACTTTTCCTTATCTCTGTTAAATATACGTAAATTTATATCATTTTATGAAATCTAAATCTCATTTCTATAGTGATAAATTTGTTAACCTAACTTTTGAGTTGGAACGATAAAATCATATTTTATTCACAAGAGAATTCCAAATGATCTCTTTCAATTATACAAGTATGTAGGGCGCATTTGTATGGTTAGATGAATAAGACGGTTCTAATTTTGAGTCAATAAACACTGTGATGGCAGCACTGAACAAGGATCGCGGAAAATGGTGCTCACAGTTCGTATTTGCGAAAGTAGAACTTCGAAATTTCAGAGAACCAACAGAAACAGTATTTCCAGGCAGGAACAAATGTATTTGTTAATAAATTTGAGTAGCGATCGTCACACGAAACCTTCTGGAGCAGAAAAACTTCACGGTCTCCATAAATTATATTAGTTTGACAATTATATTTTATGGATTACCTCAAGCAATGTTGGTACAACCCAGGTCAGAGTTTGCTACTGTGCTTAAACGTAAAAAATATATCTATATATATATACATATTTATAAAGAAACGATCCTAGTATTCTTATTCAACTCGAGACTTTCTAAGTGCTGCTCGGAGGTTAAGAAATATGCTCATATTGGCTTTTAATGCACACTGTATCTAAAGAGACAAAAAAAAATATTTTAACATAAATAAATCACTGTTATATATATATAATTTGCTAATAAATAAAAACAAATATACATACATACAAGTATGTATGTGTGTATATATCTGTATGTGTTATATAATTTTATAGGTGCGCGGTACTCACTTGTGTGTGTATGTGACTCACTTCTTCAGCGTCTCTTAGCTGTTGTGCGATTTTCAGGATCAATTGGCATACAATATTGACACGCAACGAGCCGAACGCACACACACAAACACACGCGGCATATCAAAGGCGTGGAAAGAGGATGTTGCAAAAATATTTATAAACGCAATATATATATATGTGTGTATATATGTGTGGATGCAGCAAACGCTTTACTCTTCACTAAAATATATACAATAGTTAGTGAACATATGTGTCTGTATATGTGTACGTGTGAGTGCTTTTGCGCTTGCTGCCAGCTGAGACAAAGCAAAAGTGGTAACAACAACCAATATCCGGCAGCTGCACTTCAGCGCCACTGCGAGATTTTATATATGTAAGTGATCTCTGCACTCACCTATGGCTGCTTTTAAAACACACATACACACATGCACATAAACGTAAAGCAGCATATAATATGCTGTAGTTGCTGTTTTTATTGTTTTGTTGTCTCTCGAGCATTGTGTTTGTTTGCTACATTGCTTCTTATTGCTTTTGACATTTTCAGCAAACAATAATATATGCGCCTTATTGTTGTTGTGGTGGCGTTGGTATAACGCCTCTCCATGTCAGCGCCACTTTCTTGCATTCTTTTGCTTACCGGTTTCATGATTTTGGATTTGTAGACGCGCTTAAGCAAAAAACACCCTATATATCTTATTTTTCTATATGTGTGCGTGTGCCTGTGTTAGCGCTTAAGCCATTTGTGCGCTTTGTGCTGAGGCGCATGAGTTACCTCTTCAACGTTAAGTTGACTTATTTTTAAAAGGATTTCAGTTCGCTGAATAAATGGCATGTGAAATAATGCGTAGCGCTAAATGCGTCTTAGATTATTTACGTTCGCTTTAATGGCGCTTCAACAATCTTTGTGCATGTGTGTGTGTGCAATAAGCATTGATTGTTTGTTTAAAGCAACAATCAGCCGCAACGACATGCACTAACCGTAGAGTGGCCATTGAGGGGCGTGCGTGTTCTTTCTTCTCTGCCATTTAACTATCTTTGTTTGCTTTTGTTTGCTTGAATTTGTGTGTGTTGCTGCCTCACTGCGTTTGTCTACTGGTTTTTCCGCGTTTGCGGTGGCTTTACAAGAACGCATACATACCATTCAAATATACACACATACTACATATCCACGTTTTGTCGAGTTAAGTCAACACTAAATCCGGTGATATATCTTTGCCACTTGTCTAACTCCATTCATTTGCATTTCAACGCGGTGAAATCTTTAACTGCGCCATTGCTACTTTTTCAACGTATGTCCTTTCATTTCCTCGACGATTGCTCTATATACATACATATACGTATATACATTTGTATTGCATCTACATATATGGCCGTTAGTATGTGTCAGGGAGAGTAGACAGCTTTCCGTTTGTAATGCAAGTAACCACTCCCACCTACAAGTTCCTGTACAGGGTAGGTCATATAATGCTTTACATTTAAGAGCTCTAAAGAAAGACTAAATTTCAACTCAGTCCTTTCATAGCTTGCTGAATATTTAAACAAGCAGCTTCCCGGTGAACATCAGTCCTTTGCATTAAATCAAAAATCCCAAGAACCTCAAATCTCTGTATTCATCAATGTACACCAGCAAGATGACCAATAACATGATTGTTGAATTTGAGGACTGCAAACAACACTACTAAAAAAGGAGATTTTCGAACTCCAAATCTTCAACATCTGGTCAAAAACCTTTTTGTTTCATACCTCTACGGTGCTTACCATCAACTGGTTTGAGTCGAATCAAAATTCCGAGATGAACAGCTGAGCACACAGAAACTGCTACCGGATGGTTGCTCTATTCGGTGCAAAAAATCATATTATCGTAGATCATTAGGTTTGATCCCGCCTTTGGCTGGAACCTAAGATCTTTCAAACTCACGTTTAGAATTTTTGAAACACATTTATCATGCTTCTGCAGTCTTGCGGTGCGTTGAAACTCTGTGAAGAGCTCCAAAAGACTTTGAAGGCGCCGCATGACTACGTCGAGACGGAAACAAACAGTGCACTAGTTACAGAAATTGAAGATCCTTCAAGTCCAAGCCATCGATTTTCAGTCACAGTTACACACATAAAAATTTTGTTGTGGAAAAATTGACTGTACTCTAAGGTACCAAATAGCACATTACTTAACTGATACCAAAGATTCTTCAAGTCCAAGTATGCAATTTTCTCAAACTATTTAAATGCTAAAAAACCATCGGGGGGATAGAATGACTTCTCTGAGACGACTTAAACCAAAGATCCTCAAAGTCTAAATCTTTATAAGCCCACCACCAAAATTGTTCATCACGGCTCAGTAGCTACCACTCTAATTCGAAACAAACTGTCATTCTTTGAAAATCTCGACAATATAGCTCAAGTCTTCTGATTTCTAGAAATGAGCTTCGTGATGTAGGATAACTTTCGAACTAAGCGAATTGTGGAGTACTATCTCGAAAACCTAACTTTTATGACAAAAAAAGCATCCAACGCCGAAATTTCTTTTGAATAACCTGGACTTTGAATATAATTTACAATAGTAATAAACGATTTGATATAAAAAAACTCTTTACTTGTATAACCCCCCCTTAAACACTCCTAACTTATATATACTTATATGCGGCAAACCGTCTATCCTCGTAGTCATCGACAGCAGCGCCAAAACCGTTTCGGTTTGCCAAAGTCTGCCGTTGCAAATCAATTTCCCTAATTGTTTCGTAATGAATTTAACTCAATTTGCCGCTTTCCCCTCTCTCCACTCTTTTACTTTCTCTCTCTCTGCAGCCCTCCATCGCATTTTTGCATACCCACAAATTGCGCTTGCCACTGTCTATTCCTCAACTGCTCGGCAATCATTCAAAGTTTCTGCTGTTAGTCTTGCAGCGGAAATACATTTTTCAACCCCAAAGAATTCAGAAAGTGAATCTTTAATTCCTTTTCTGTCCACTAAATTTATTTGTTGCTTTTTTCCTCCTCTTTGATTGCGTAAATGTCTGTGTCAATAAATTCATTTCAATTCCAGTTCGGCGGCAGTTCATTGGCATCCCATGAATAAACATCCGCCATATATATATATTGATATATATGTATATGTGTGTCTATGTATGTATGGGTGTATATGTGTAACGGTGTATGTGTGAAAATCTAATGACTGCGGCTCAAAGGCTTAGAATGTGAAGCGTAATGAAATTAGCGTGTCTAGAATGGGCTTATGCGGCGCGAATTGTCGAATAATGAAGTTCAGGCCTTCAAATTGGATTGTAAGTGGATGAGGATATTGGTAGTTAATATTAGGTTTCACTAACTTTACATTTTATAACCACCATTGCATTTTTAAGTAATTTAAATTGTGAGAGAATTGCAATTTTTTTAGACCTAAATACGTAGTATCTGGTAGCAGGAGGAAGAAAATGTCTCTTTCTCTCTAACTAACTGGCAATGAATACTAGCATCGACAGCTTACAAGCAGTGCTACGTTCGAGCAGAGTCCATTAACCCAGAAAGACTCGACTTGCATTCTTTTGTCGACCCTTTGTTGAAATAGATATTTCTCGTCCATGGATGCGGTTCCCGGCAATGTACAAACATATTGCTCCAAACAAAAAGTTTGAACATATCTTCATCGAAAATTGAGAAGAAAAACGCAATCAAGAACTTTTTCGAAAGAGAAGAGCTGATGCGTCTTTAATTGTGGACATGATGTTTATATTTATGCGACATATTTCGAGTAAAAATGAAAGCAGCCGTGGTCCAACGGGAGAAATTTTCCGCAAAATGCTTATAAAAAATTATGTCAAAAAGTTGATGACGTATTGAGCGCAGTATCCATACGTCAAAGTTTAGCAGTTGGTTAGCCTTACTAGCACGTATAGGTAAATAAGTATATATTAAGTTCTATATACACAAAAAACGATAGAGAGAGTTATAGATGTGCGGCTTAATCTGGAAGATCCTTGAAACACACACACAGACGCACTAAACTTCTGCGCAACTGCGGCCAATATGACAACTCACAATATTTCAGTTCCAGTTATGGATTGTAATGAGGGGTTACAAAAAAATAATATTGTTTAAATGTATTCGCAGGAACCCTACGAATATTGATACTACTCTTAGCTACCAGTTATTACCGAAATTTTAATGAAATATGTTGTCGAGCGTATTTTTAAAACATTTGTGCACCATCAGCTCAGTCAGAACCTTTCACTTTTCCCCTCATTTGCAGTAGTTAATTTGTACGTAAAGAGAGGGCTTAAAATAAACAAAAAAGTCACTTTGTAAGGCACATATTCATTCCAAAGATATCTGGATCAAAATTTCGCATACTAAAATGGTTGGAACAGGTTGTTCCAATAGAAGGAGAAAAACCATACCTCTCTATCAAAATATTTCAAAATCGTAGATTCTCTTTTAAGTAAATAAAATAGAAAGAGAATGCATCCGTTGATGAACGATAACGACAATAAATATTTCCCAGCAACTTCTGGAGGAAGTAAACGGCTCACACTTCTTAATAAATCTACTATCGTCATATCGTGACTTAGATATATTATGGAAGTTTAAGAGCTAACTTGTTGCGTTAAAGTTCAAAGTAAAGATTTTATGTACTAGAACATAGCGGCTAAAATTAGTATTTTGTAAGGTTGTAGTCTCTTCAGATTTTAAAATATTATATCAGCTTCGAACTGGTAGTAGCAGAGGCGAAAGTATGCCTACTGTGGTTTCACAAGTGCAAGTGTTGAATGATGAAGCCCGAAAACTTGTTTGATGCAACTTTTACGGTTAAAGTGAAAAGCTATTTATAAAGATAACGGTATATTCATGTTATCATTAACTGGATTTTCGAGAGTATTTTCGACTTAACACTTGTTAAGAAATTAAATATTTGAAAGGTGAAATAAATTTTGGTACTTAACTCAGCTCGAAGGTCTTCATTAAAGAAAATAATCATGTTTTTGTAATTATACACGCTCACATAACTGCATGTTTGTATATATTTATCCCCATTTGTATATATTGTATATACCCTTTTAGCTTCTAGACAAAGTTATGTTGCTCATTAGGAGCGCTCCATTGCAGCGTGAACATTGGCCTCGCGGCGAACATTTGTCGCCGTCATAGTCATAATATTATGTCACATACATGTAACTAATATCTTTGTATGTATGCGTGTGACTGTGTGTTACTGTGCAGCATATCCCTCTAACTGCCACACATTGTCGATTGGAGCAACAAATGGTTCGCTAAACCACATGTCGTTATCAACATACCTTGCTTGGCTGTTGGTGTTGTTTACCGTTATGTCGAAATATTAATAACATTGACAGTCAGCAATTAAGAACTGAATGTACACTGAGCAAAATCGGAATGTAAATGATGATTTTAGACAAGTATAACAAATTCTGCACGCGAGGCTTTTGGGTTGTATGTATTTCAGTTATGTTCGAAAAATTTTACACAAATATAAAGACAGTTATGATGATTTCTACTTCTAACAAAATATTCGGTTTCGGTTATGTTCGAAAAATGTTATAAAAAATTTGACAAAATAACAGTTATGATGATTTCTACTTCTGACTAAACATCGAAACTTAATTTTTTGTAGTGTATTTCGATAATTATTTTCATCCACAAATTCTTTTGCACAATTAGTATGCCGTTTCCTAATATATACGTGTGTCTGTTTGTGATATTTTTGTAACAACATCCGCTTTGTCGAGAAGCGATTCAATGTCACAGTCCTCCACCGGATATGCACTTACAAATGAACTTTACAAGGCGTTGTCTTTTCTTCATAATTATTTTACGACAACTTGTAAATGTAAAAGGTTCAGCTGCATTGAATTAACGAGCGGCGAAGTATACAAGAGTCTGCGCTTAAATACTATCTACCTATGGAGAAATGGAAATGCGTTCCATAAGCTACACTTGAAGAAGTATTTGTTTGTATATTAGTGTGGAACTGATTTCAGAAAATATTGGCAATCTTTGACAGCAACTACTTTTTTGACTTGTGATACTTAGGAGACGCTCTGCCTTTACTACGTCATAATTGGTACAGATTTGTTTATTTATCTGATGCTTAAAATTATTAAAGAACAAGAGCAGCTTCGTACCTGTTAGTCCCAAATAGTTGCTGTTTTATTACCAACACAGTTTCCCAAAGTAATTATTCTCTCTTGGAAATTCAGTGGTACTTCATAGTTCAATACATATGGGTGCCGATAGGGCCATGCCCCTGATCAAGCCAACGTCTATATCACGTTTTCACGACAGCCGGGCCGGAACAGACCCGTATTCTTATTCAATCAAAGACTGTCTAGTCGATTGAATATCCCAAAATTATTTGAGAAATGTTTTTTTGCGCTCCAACATCAAAGTTCATAGCTACATAACTGCTTATGGAGTGAAGTCGGAACTGTCAGCATTTACAAAAACTTTACTCCGACTTTATTCATTAGTGAAAGTTCAAACAGTTTCTAAAATAGTTAATTAAACAGTAATATAGATTGGATGCTTATGGGCTCACTTCTACTTGCAGATACCATATTACTTAACACAAAGAGAATTAGAAACATAAATTCTTCGACGAATTAGAACCAAATTTGGTATTTGAATCGAGTCGAAGGAACGACGAAAATATCATCTTGTGTTCGGTTATAATGATATTCATACACAAACAATAATTTGTCAAGAAAGATAACTTGAACAATGCTATTTCCATCACTATCACTTTAACCCACTGAAATCTATTGCTCTCCATGGTTTTGATTGACGATTTCTGGTGTGAATACAGTATTTAGCAGAGTTTAATACGAGTTTGACATTGAAATTTGTGGTGCAGAGTTCGAGCAGTATTTTTCAAACAGCCTCTTAGTTTCTGGGTAGAGTTTCGTTGTTCCCACCACAGAAGAGAAATATAGATATATGTACATAAGTAGATACTCGGTCTACTTTCCGAAAAAAGAACAGAGCAAAAGAACTAATAGCCAGTCACTCGGCTGTGTTGTTACATTTATTACGATAAATCGCGACTAGACCACTATTCATTTTCTTCTCAGAGTGTCAAAAAAATTGTGAACAGAATTTACTGAAATATGCTAACCGAAAGTGTGTATGTAACGTTATTAGTGACTTGAGAAGTCGACGGTTCATACAGGTGTTTATTTCACAGAATTTAAGGATGGGTATGACAAGACGATCCACTTGTCGAAGACCCTCGAATTTTTTAGTCAGTTATAGATTTACTTGAATAAATGATTACTAGGATCTTTGGAGGTCCCTGAATACTCTCCTCCTAGAGAGTTTCGTTAAATGGGGGCTCAACCCATTTTACTCAATTGGGTTGGTCGGAAAAATATATAAGGGATATATCGTTTTTAAGAATTGAAAGCCACGAGCAGTTCAGTTTAATAGGTACCTTAATTAATGAAAACAAAAATACTTCGATAATAATCAGCTGAACTGGTGTCCAATAAAATATTGTGGAACACTGATCTCGCAGAAATGCAAGCCAGTAATAATACCTGTCAACCAGTGCACTGTATTGTACATAAAAAACAAGCCATATTTCTACTGCGGCACTCAAATGTAGAAAATATTAAAAGCTTTTCCTTTCTTTCCTCGTGAATATCAAAGAGCAGCTAGTTTAATATGACTTTCTTTAAATGATGAACAATATATTAAAACTATTTTCTTGACTAACATAGTCCCCAGAAAGCGCTACACATTTTAGAATCGTTTTCTGCTCAAAACCAGCCCACTCTAATAATTCAGCTTCGCTTAAGATCTTCCTTACGCACAAAGTACAACATTTTAGCTGGCAAAACCTTTTTAGCAAAAAACACTGATGAGGTTTGATTTCATTGCGTGAATAGAACTAGCTACACGAGTGTAAGGATAACTAGTCAACCAAGCGAAAAGGTAGCCGACGCGCGAGTGAACCGACTTCCAACAAGCAGGTGAAGCAGCGAAAATCCCAGTGTCAAAAGCGCAAAGGGTAAATCGCACGTAGCATATTTGTGCCTATGTGGATAAATTTGTATATGGATATATATATATATATATATGTACATATTTACAAGTAGTTTCCATTAGACTTTGACTTTGAGAGCGCGCGGCATGCAACACATGTTGGATTTCCTGTGTGCGTACGCGTTAAGATCTTTTGTATGTTCCACCTTGTTGTTTCACTATATTTTATTTATTGTTTACTTTGTAATTTTCGTGGTTGTTGTTGTTGTTGTGTTTCCTACTTCCTTTTGCCAGTGTGCAATATGCCGTTGGATTTGTTGCAAAAACTCGCGGCTTTGCTGCCGCTGCATTTATGGCAAGGACAAGCATGCAAACATATATAAATTAACATATGCTGTTGTACGTAAATTCATATGCAGTTATATGCTCATATATATACAGTTACATAGATACGCATATACCGTTACATACACAAGCACACTCAAATACTAATGTGTATACAACAAAGCCACCGTGAGGTTTCGCTCGCCCATTTATTTACCTGAGAAGTTGAAAGCAAAGCGCATATTTTAGTTGTATGTGTAAAGGTCTATACACTTACACACACACGCACATGCTGCGAAACACTTTTGTTTACGTGAATGTGCAAATGCATGTTGGCGCTTTCATAAATGCGGCAAATAGCTGGCCGCAAACGGAATTACTGTGTTTTCGGTGATGCAAAATGCGAGTTGTTAATTAGGAAAATGCATTTGGAAAATCCTTTTGGATATTATAAAAACCGCTAAGCTATATTTAACGAAACGAAAACGAATTCAAATAACTGCAAATAAAAATAAAACTATGCAAATAGAAGGCAACCCAACAGCAGTTGGCGCTGAAAATAATGCAAATGTTTGCAATGGCTTTGAGACTAACGGTAGTATAGGTAAACACGCACATGTACAACTACATACACATTTGCATTATTATTTGCATTTCTATGAATGCGAAAGCTGTTTGTGTTGTTGTGTTATGTGCATATTTAGTTGAGTTGTTTTGCTTTTTGTGCGTTGAAATTTCGCTTTTAAATTTCATTTCACTTTTATTTTAGCATATCTTAATTTGTCTTACACACAAACACACGCAGACACGGCTTCGCACTAATTAGGTGCATAAAAATTAAATAAAGAATCCGCAATTATAACTTTAAATGAGATTAATGCAAATTTCGTTGCATACATGTAGGCGCGTGGCGTGAGTTTCACCGTTGCATGCGTGTAAATGCGCTTATTGCCAGCCAATGCAGCACACATGTGCATGTGTATATATACATATATATATATTTATTTGTGGTACTGTTGGCGTTGTTGTTATTGTTGCTGTTCTTTATCAGCGTGCATTTAATTAAATTATGGTTAATTGGCATTGAGGTATATATTGCTTTTCTGCGACAAGTAGTGGTATTTTTTAATAAAGACTGCTGAATGCAATTACTTTTGCTGATGAGAAAGATCCATCAAGTACAAATTATTTGCTTATGCGAGACTTTGTGTATGTGTGCTTAAAGGTAGGCTTTAATTTACATGGATATGCGGTTTAATCAAGTGTAGCGGGTGGGCTGACATAAAGTAACGTTAAATAGGATAATAATAGAAATATTAATGTAATGTAATAATGGTTCGCTTAGTAATCAATATTAAAGTAATTTATTTCTATATATTATAGAAAATTTATTGTTTTAAAATTATACGAGAATTCGCCATTTGCCGGGAATCTTCGATTTTAAAGAAATTTTACCTTGTTACAATAAATAAAACCCTATTAATACTTATATACATCACACTAGCTTTTCTTTAAGAACTTGTCTTTAATTTTTAGGTCTACCACAATACACTATTGCATACTTTTAGGCACAGGCCGGCTATTTTACCATTGAAATAATATTATACATACTTCTAAACCGGCTAATGAAATATAATATAAAGTCTAAAAACTTGTATGATCTAGGAACTATAAACATATACAAGTATATATGTACATATACAGGTTGGTTGAAAAGTTTCTACTCTCATCAAGAAATAGCCCTACTAGCTCCAATTTTTTTTCTCAAGTTAGTACATCTGTCGTGATAACACATGCAAAGTTACAAGTAATGCTGTCAATTAAATCTTCATTAACAAGCCATTTGAGGTTGACATGTCGGAGTATTTTTTTAATATGGAAAACATTGAATATCGCGCAGATTAGATATTTTGTTTTGAAAGGTTTAAAGGCAAAAGAAATTTATGAACAATCGTTAGTAGTATATAAGATGTCCCCATTTTCAAAAGGTTGTGAATTTAAAAGTATTCATACTAAGCTTGAAGCCGATCCACGCGAAGGACGACCAGAAATCATTGAGCAAGTTCATAATATTGTTAGTGAAGAATCAAGTTTGACTAAGCATAAAATTGCTAATGCCATATGCCAACGAATACTTCATATTTTACATGGATAATTATATATGAAAAAGCTGTTTAGAAAGTTAGTGTCGCACACGTTAACAATTCAACAAAAACTGGATCGAAAACAAATATCTCAGCATTTGGAGCGTTTTAAGCAGAATAAAACCGATTTCTTGTGTCGTTTTATAACAATGGATGAGACTTGGATCTACCGCTATGATTCTAAATTGAAACAAGAACGTTTACAGTTGGTTGTTCAGCTCCAAAGCAGGTGAAGTCACAACGAGCAGCAAAGAATGTTATGGCATCAGTTTTTGCAAAAGAAATTTTGTTGATTGGTTATTTGCAGAAAGGTAAACAATCAACTCTGAATATTATTGCAGTCTTTTATGTCAGCTGGATGAAAAAAATCGTGAAAAAAGATCTGGTTTGCAGCACAAAAAAGTCCTTTTTCAGCAAGACAATGCACCTGCTCAGAAAGGGAGATTATATTAAATTAAAAAATATATTTTGTAACAAAAACAAACAGTATTTTTTCATTTCAAGCGCAGAAACTTTTCAACCAATCTGTATATTTAAATATATATATATATATACTAAGCACTTAGCTACAAAATAGTAACTACAGTTATGGAGAAATAACAATTTTAAATGTGGTCTTCTTTTAGTTTCAAACATTGAGCCAATAAATCTCTTTGAATTTACCATATATGGTGGGCTTCAGCTATAAATCTCACATTACATTAGGCTAATTCTAGCACATTTGTTGAAATTAATACGAAACCGGGCAAGATAGGATTGGTATAAGAGCTGGTGAATCTATGAAACGACGAAAGTCGTTGAATTTTGATATTAAGGAATCAATTGGTTCGCTACTTAAAATTCTTTTCACTTAAACAAACCTTAAAAAAGTAACATTTTTTCTTTTGAATATGATAGATTAGGTTCGGTTAGGAAAAGTTTCTTAGCGTGCGAAAGACAAGACCTTTGCATCACAAAAGAATAGCCACAAAATCTTCCAAGCCAGTGCTAATGGATATAGAACGCATGAAGAAATAGAATGAGTAAGGTTTTAATAGCTTTTAAGTCACCAAGAGTAGAGACCACTTTATTTTATAAAATAAAGAAAATAAAGATGTCCAGAAAGAAGGCAACTTTGAATATTACAGTGAAGTCAAAAGCGGAGTGAATATTTTTTGCTTTAAACAGCTAGTCGACAATTATTGAATATATGTAGATATACAGGCAACCTTTACTCCGTGACACTTGGATTCGTGAATAGTTAGTGCTATACTATCGCCTACATATTGTTTTAGCTTAGACTTTGGTATATTTCAAATTCGAAAAGAAAGAAACTTAATAATTAACTTCAAAATGATACGATAAACGCATTTAGTGAAAGCGTTTAAGCGTGAAAACTAAAAATTAAAATCCACAACAGCTTAGCTTAACATAATTAAAGATCACAATCTAAGAAATTAAAATAAATTATTTATCATGACGAAATCTAATTAACAATTCTCGGATGGAAGTGTCGTAATTACTACTTTGTTTATCTGCTTCAATAAATTTTAAGTGATTCTGCACATAAGCAAATTCTATATAATGCAATTTACTCTTATCAATTAAATTGAATTATAAGAACGGTAGTATGTAGGCCAAACCCACCTTTCGCCGGCTACTATCAATCTTGCCGGAAATGTTACTAGCAGCAGCAACAAATGTGTGTTGTTCCGATGACTTAGCAGTGATTAAATTGACGCTTATTTCCTGTTCGATTGACCGCACCTAGAGTAAATAAATATATGCTTTTGTTTGAGTGTATGAAAACACCCAGTAGGAATATTGAAGTGGTGAGGAAATTTTGATACTAAAAATAAACCCATTTTCTTCCTCCTTCTCCCAATGAGCTGTTTATCTTCTGCAAAGCTTTTGACGTTCTAGCCAAGCGTTCTCCATATTCCCAAATCCTTTAAAGAATTCTGAAAATATTTTTTTGAATAAAAGTCTAAACTAATTGTCCATTTTTATAGCGGAATATTTTTTTTCAAAGTGGTGACTTCCATCCTATGAAGCATCTTAAGTTTTATAATCTGAAAGAACCGGTCTAATATGTAATGAGACCTTGGTTCTAAGTTCGATGTCAGCGTATGATATCGTTTAAAATTGCGTATATCCTAATGACCTTTAGCTTTTGGTTCTTTTAGTCTGGGAACTTAGCGGAATCGCTTTTACATGACCGCCTAAGATACTATTTACTTCTATATAAATTTTTCTTCAAAGCCTATTATTGTTGTAACGGTTATTTAATCCCCATTTGGGTGGTAAAGCTCAAGCTAGTGCTAGTTGTCATCGAAATCACCTATAAGATGCTGTTTTGACGGGGTCTGACCATAGGAAAATGGGTGTTAGATCATTGCAAAGAGTTAGTAAGAGTCTTGCGGAGACTCAGTACACAGACTTAGCCGATTCCCGCAACAGCCGTGTTTACGATATCGGAATTAACTAGGTCCGTTATCCTGCCAAGGGCTACCAATAGGGATGGCGTGATTTTGACATCTAGTGTGATCATTCGATTTAACCCCTCCAGATTATGTTTTTCGGAGGTATGTTAAATCAAGGGTTTACGCCAGCCAACCAGCAACGCTCGAGTAGCCGGAAGAAAACATTCAGCGTGTCGTAGCCGGAATGCCAGCCGAAATGCTGCACCGAGTCATCGAAGATTGGCGTAAAAAGGTGGAGATATGATGAGCCATTTGGCCGACATTTTGTTCAAATCATAAAATTACCTGCATAACAAAGAAACAAAACAAAACAGAACCAATTCCGACTAAATTTTGTTTTATTCCATTTTAACATCACATCTTCCTTGTTCGTTGACCCTTTAGTACTGTAATAAGACCGCCCCACAAGACATCGAAATGGAAGGATTTTAAGGATTTGAAACTAATTTTAAAGTTTTCATAGTTTATTTACTTCTTTTTCTTTATAACTTTCACGGAATATTAAAGAAATATACTATAAGCACTAATTCGAAAAGTTGTTAAGTTTTTAGGTAATTTTGTTATCAAAGAGGTTTCAGTTTGTCTAGAAACGATATATAGAGATGCTAAGAAGTTTTTCATTTTAGAAAAACAAACACGAATTTAAGGCATTGCCTGCCGAAGCCTTGCAGGGGTTTAATCGAAGTCCGAGTACCCAACTCACTCAAAACTGGCATGCCCATATATTAAAACTCGATAATAAGCAAGCGATGAAATGATCTATACGTATTTCTAAGCTTTCACAGCACTTTCTAGTTCAACTGTTAAGAAACTAAGTGCCGTATGGTTGATTTTGCTACAGGGTGTGTATAGCAATAACAAACATAAATGCAGTACATTTATGTGCGAATAAGTACAGTTATAGTTAAAGTAATTTAAGTGATTTTAATGTTGATTTAATTTGATTTCAAACCATTCAATATAAATTAACCAACGAATGCTGACTATTTGTCGATGAAACTAATGCTTAATATTTAATGGTACGTGTGAGTGTGCTTGCAGTCGCGCTCACTTGCGCAACGGTTTATTTATTTGTAATTTGACTGTCATTTGATGATACTGCTGCAATATTCGAATAGCAATAAAGTGAATATTTATAGCCGGAAATGCTGCAACAACCCACAGGCAAGGCGGGAGGAAATGCAGACGTTGAAAGGTGGGGAATACTAAAGCAGCGAGAAGATAAATAGAGAGTTAAAGCGAAAGCGAAAGAGAAAGCTGGGGGAAAAAGCGATTCACACATTACATATAAACAGTACTTGCCACACAGCATGTGACCACTCATAAAAATTGCAATTTAAATGCCAGATTGAATGTTGCCGCTTGCTGCACATACATAACGGGTGACCCATGTAGAGGTACTCTTTTCAATAACCTATCCGCCACACCGTCACCCATCCTGAGATCTAGCATTCATTATTGGATAATACTCGACCGAATAGGCCATGTCCAGCACACAGTGAAGAAAATATAGCGGCTGTAGCTGAGAGTCTACACGAAGACCGTTTTCAGCAACTCAGACTAACGAGCTTAAATTGAAAGCGTGGTTGTGAGCCAGTGGAATCATTGGTCCATATTTTTTCAAAAATGATGCCGGTGAGAACGTAATCGTCAGTGGCGACCGTTATCGCGTCATGATAACCGACTATTTGATGCCTGAAATTGAAACTTGTGATCTCGGCGACAATTGGTTTCTACAAGACGGCGCCACTTCGCACACATCGCATCAATCAATGGTTCTTTTGAGAGAACACTTCGGTTAGTAGATAATTTCGTTTAAATTATTAGAAGTTAGACTTTTTCCTGTGGGGATATGTAAAGTCTAAAGTCTATGCGGACAATCCCTCTTCGATTCAGTCTTTGGAGCTAAACATCACGGGTGTCATTCGCCATTTACAAGTTGAAATGCTCAAACGAGTCATCGAAAATTGGACTCACGGGTGGACAATCTAAGACGTAGCCGCGGCCAACATTTGAAAGATGTAATCTTCAATAAATATATGCCAAGGAATGTTCATTGGGATGATAAAAAAAATTCCCCATTAAATTTGAATTTTCTGTATTTTATTTTTTTTTAAAGCAGGTAGCCTTGAAAAGGCCACCCTATATTAGCGTATAAACAAACACAAATACCATACATACACGCTTGCCGTTAGAAATGCTGCTGAATTAATTCCATTAAATGTTTATCAAATTTAAATGTGGATGATGATGTTGATAACGCCGCTGCTGGCAGCGAATATGAAAACGCTGAAATGGCGGGGTAAAAAATGGCAATGTCTTGTTGTTTATGTTGCTACCGATAATCTTGTTGAATTCAATCTGCGCAATGAAGCATGGCAAGATGTGTGGCAGCATGCAGTTTGGGGCAAGCAGAAGAACGGTCGCGGTGGCGCGCTGCTAAAGTGCAAAGGCTGGAGTGCAGCGCAATAACTTTTACCATTTCTTCTACTTTCCTTTCGATTTTTCGCAATGTTACACAGAAGCAGACACACACACACACACAGCTATACATATGCAAGTATGTGGCATAACAAATTTAGTTAAATTGAAAATCGTCGTAATAACTGAAATTGATTTTTGATTTGTGATTTAATTTGCAGCGCAAAGCGAAAAGGAATGAGTGTAATAGTGTAGACCAGCAAGGCGAGCAAAACGTGGCAAATGAGCAAAAGTTAAATATAAAGTGCTGCAAGAGGAAGCGACAGCATGTTGCTCTTACCTTGCAACTAAGTGAATAAGTTCAGCTTTTGATTCTGAATATAGCGTAGAAGAGGGAATTTTTAGGGACATGCAACCAAGTGCTGCAAGTATTATATGTACATACATATGCCACAAGTTCGTCCAAGATGCTTATAATATAATATAACCAGCAACTTGGAGATGATATATTCTTAAGCAAATCCATATGTGCGTATGTAAAATTGATTACTTTAAAATTTTTGTGCTACGACATAAGGCGTTATATACATATGGTATTAAAATAAATATTTAATGGCTTTCCGCGCCACCTACACGTGCTCAGCAATCACTTTTCCCTCGCTGTGGTTTGCATAAGCGACAAATTGTTGATTTATATGCCTTGAGGGAGTCCATTGATATGCTTTTCGAATATTGAATAACAGTAGATTTGGTATAGGAGTATGTAAGTGCTTATGCATGAATTTATGTTTAAAAGGGAAATCTAGAATTTTAGAGGAGTTCTAAGAATATTTTATACTGAGATCCTTAGATATTTAAAAATAAGCACACCTTATCCTAATATCGATCCTCTCTTGTAAACATTGGAAAATATTTTATGATTCTCAAAAATTTCTCGCATACCTGCCACACCACAAGCTTAAATTTATGTTCGCAAAATTCGGCAATATATAAATTTTTTCAAACAAGTGGCAACCCTGCAAAAAAATATTTCCGACAGAAATAATTTTAGACCTGCTTGACCTGAAGTTGAAGAATGCATTAATTTTATTTCATTAATTTGCTTAAACTATGATTTCATGCAAGTGGCAACGCTTTCGAAAATAATTCTTTGTAAACCTTTTCGAACGTATTTCTAAAGGTAAATTCTTTGAACTCAAGTTATAAAAAATGTTGTATTGTAATAAGTTATAAAAAGGTGGCAACCCTTATCAAGCAATACTTGAAACTCTAAGCATTCTTAAGCCGCCTTAATTTGATACTCAATCGACAGTTTTTCTGTTATGTTTTAATAATACTTTTTAATTTACAGTTTCAAAACGGGAGCAAGTCTGATTTTTTAGATTGTTTTCTTTTAGTTAGATATTAGAATCCAGCTTTCAAAATATGTTTACTGTGTTTTTTAAAGATTCTGTTTAATTATATAAAGTTGGAAGTACAGATACCAAAAAAACTGAAAAAAAGGTATGCGAGTTAACTAAGATGGTATTCCATTCTTATCTATATAAACTGGGCGTGTTTTCCTATTGTAATCAAATCTTAATATTTTTTACTCTTTTGAGTGCCACAAAAGAACCCACAGTCGCAGTAATCAAGTCGTAAACTAAATACTAACCACTACATATACGCGTACTCTGTGACTCCTAATATGTACATATGTATGTATAATCCATAACTGCTGACTTTGTAACTCCCACAACTATTGCTTTTGACAAATTGCATTTACCAGCTCGCCTTTATCCTCAAGCTGCATCATATCAACGCGCTCTGAGCCATATTTAATCGGACAAACAAAGTGATAGTAATTGCTTCGTGTCCATAGTACGTTTCCCTAGATGACAGCGGTGGCTAAGCGCATAGCGACACTTAGAGCTAAGGGAGTAATTTAACTGCACTGGACAAAAATACATAAAACTCTCACACGCACGCTTATAAAGAGGCGAGTAAAATGTCAGCAAAGAGTAGTAAGAATCACGCTCCAACATACGCATCGTCTATGCAAGTGAAAAACCGCTACAAACGGTACTTGGTCGGTAAGAGTTCAGCGACTGGGAAATAGTAGAAATATTAGCTTATGAAGTTAAAAGTAAACTACACATTGCCATGACAGCAAGGCTGAGTACATTAGGAGTAGTATTTGTAAGCACAAGTGTTAGTCTGTTTTGCTAGTGCGCCCTCTGCCGGTCACTATAATATTAGCCAAGCGCGCACCGCTAAATGTCGCCATTCAAAGCGCCCTCAACTACTATTCGCTCGAGTATTTGCACAAATTCAATCTGAAACAGTTCTTTACAACGCCATTGTTCTGACACAATTATCTTTGCCATATGCAAACCGGCTTTTTAAGTCAAATACGCACTCATTCCAGCAGCTGTGCCCAACTTGTTTGGCTATAACTCGCACAACTCCAGACTGGAAGCTGTGTGCAAACTTTTCAATATAATTGACCAACGAGATATAAAACTCACAATCTGGCGAATTTATTGTTATTACAGTGTCGTATTGGCCAAGTTGGCAAGGAAATAGCCACTCACGGCTTAAGCGCCAAGCGCCACCTCGCGCTCCCATTCCACTCTGCTACATTTACTGTCTACGGCACACTAACGTATGTGGGTTCGAAAATTTTCTCCTAGTGCCTTTGAAGCACCATTGTCATTGGTGCTCATCCACCTCAGCAGTTGGAAAGTGTACCAGCGATGTGGCATTAAGTCGACATGCTGTGGAGTTAGTATATGCAATATGTGCTCATATTAGCGTAGAACCCATACATAGACACTGAAATTAGCACTAGTCTACATGCGTCCTCAAGCGTTGACTGCGTTGTGCCTTAACACCCCAGCGTCATTGTGCGGAGGCTGTAGCCCTATATGTGTCAGCGCACAGTGGTACGACTATGTTGAGATAGGTAAGTAAAATGATCGAATTTATGATCAATACGATTCTCTGAGCTTTCAGGTATTATAACGGGTTTTAGTAATCAAGATTGAAATTAAATTAAAATTCATAAGTAGTGTCTTGAATTGATTGATTGAAATTAAAAGGGAAGGTTGAAGACTGCTTCAAGCTTCACTTATGGTATTGCGTTCCCCAGCGTACTCACATTATATTATTTCATAAACGGCTTAAGGCGAGTCATACGGAAAGGTAAGTACCTTACATTAAGCCGAGTCTAACTTACTTAGTCTTCCGAGCTGATATCTCGGAAGTATGGTAAATATTCTGTTATGAATGATACTAAGCTCCATCTTGCCAGAAGTAGAAATTTCTGGATTGTCAACTATCTATATAATCTCTGAGTGAAATTTGTGGCTTTATTAATGCGGTTCCAAGCACTGTCATGCAATTCCGAAAGCTTCTTCTCAGATTCAACAATGTTGAGCCACAGAGATCTATAAATTTTTAACGCGAGCACAGATATTAACATAGCTTTATCATCATAAATCAGATCAGTTCCGATTCGTAATGCTTAATATGTGGGAGATCATTGAAACAATGATATTCTATGGATAACGTATTGGGAAAAGGCGGCAAAATTATTTGAGACTATGTCGAATGTTCCAGAAAACTTATGAACATTCAAGCCATCGTTTTCTTAATCGATCCGTAACATATAGGATTAACATAAACATAATCTTCACCCGCTATTTTTAGCGCTAAAATACTTGTTACATGCCACTGTGTTTTGAAAAAAGAGGTGAGGTCTCTAAATGAGAGTATTCGTGATTTTTAATGGAGTTTCTGGGACGCTGTATTTTTTTAAGAGATCAGTAATAAGATAAATTGCCGATATATTTATAAAAGAATTTCATGGAATAAAGTTGAAAAAAATTTCGAAGCTCTCATAATTATTTAGTAATGCTTCCAAATTCTTTGTTTTTCCGCTTAATTTATGCATTTGGCTTCATTTCACTGGAAACGGCCCACTATACTCGTATAGTGCCTGGGGTGTTGCTAAATTAGCGCCAAGCATTAAATGCAAGCGGAAAACGAAAGCGACTGCAAACGGAAATGTTACTGGGGAATTATTTAAATTGCATGAGAGTTGGCTGCTACGCTTATAATTACCATAAGCGCGACACACACACATACACGCGTATGTGTATATATTTGTATATGGGGATTTGTATGTATCTATATATTTTTATATATTTTTAGATGTGTAACTCGTCCAGTGACTGCATTGCAAGCGACGGTGTACAGATTTTCCGGAATTTCATTAAAAAATACAAAAGTTCATCTACACACACACACAGCTCTACACAGCTCAATGCATGTACACACATATGCAGCACTTAAACGTACGTAAATACAATTAACTGGAATTTACAATTAAATTCACTTTTTGTGGCAGACAAAGGATTCTATTGTCAGCGGAACTTATCAGCGGAATAGAATTAAAATTATCTCTTTGGGAAATCTCCACAATGACTATTGCACAATAGTTGCTGCTGCGCTAGGAGCAACTTTTTGGAGTAATTTTCCATTTTCTTTTTACACTTGGCAGGAGAGCAGTGGAGGCAATACAATTTTATATGCCACATTTTCGAGAACTCGTATTTATCTACTTAGTTTTAGTATAAAGAAATAATTATACAGTTACGCAAACTAGCTAAGCACAGAACTACTCTAGAAAATTGGGAGACTCAAAACTTCATTTTACAGCACATTTAATGTAAACAATGGACCAAGCTACTAAAATATACTGCGCTATACTCGAGAATAATTTCATAAAGAGTCTCCGAGCGCCTCAGTTGATTTTGCATCAGGAGTGTAATGCGCTCCATGATTTTGCATGCTGTCTAAGCTCGCATACCAAAAACCCGCAGTAAAACGACTAATAAGTATTTACTGGATTATATCTGGTAATGCTGTTGAAGCGTCTACTCGCCGATGTTCATTAATATTCAATGAGATGAACTTACTAGTTTATTCCAATCATCACAGGCTCTTACAAGCACCAGAAGTACTAACGACAGGACAGCACTTTTATAGTTGATTAAAAAGATGGTGGTTCCAGAAGGTGTTACCAGATCTATGTACCATATATGCCTGTCTGAACATGTGGACTTCAATTTCCACCTGAGACAAATTTTGAGCGGGTGTGCTTTAGTCTCATTACTAAATACCAAAATTTTTTTAGTTCATACTACACTACGTAGTCTGAGCCACATATGTGGAGTGTACTTATCTCTCAGAGATATGATGAAATCTATATACACCTAAGGTAAATCTTAATAATGCTTATCCTCTATTAAAGTGAAAAGCTTTCAGGGATTCAGTGGCTTTAATAATGGCAAAACTGAGTAATTTTCACCAGGAAATGCATCAGTTTACGCCTACCATAGAGGAGATCGTAAATGACTCTTCCCGACCACGAAGTCAAATATAATCTTGTGGTTCAGTAAGAATGTTACGAATCGAGATGGCTTAGGTTTAGCGCATTATATTATCACTATCCGGCTTCAGGCTTAAAAAGAAAACAATGACAAAAGATTTTCTTTGAGCGTAGTGCTCATTACGATATTACGAAAAATTAATTTATGTATGACACACATCGTCATCCTTTGCTAGATAATTGATTATCCACTTCTACATCCTTATAAATTTCATCAAATGCTTATTTCCAAATGAGTATACGATCAAACCACTGGTGTAAGAATATATCTGAAAACATTTAAGTGAGACCGGTTGGTCACAGAGAAAGGGAACCAAACGATTTTTTTTAAATTAAACAAGAGACAGTCGTTTCTAAAAGCAGAACCATCTTAAGTGTTAGGTTATGTTAGGTTAGGATGAGAGGTCGATCCGGTCTGTTATGCTACCTAAAACTCTTATATAATTTTTCATAAGACAATCACAATTCGAGATAGCGCTTTAAACCTATCACAAAATATGTTAAGGTGGCTATGTTATGTTATATGTTATGGTGGCTTTAACGTAAGTGTTGCAAACGTTGGACAGTGGAAAAGAAAGTATAAATAATCAGCATGATGAGCTGAGTCGATTTAGATATGTCTGTCTGTCGGTCCATCTGTATATATCCGAACTAGTCCGTCACTGTTGAAAATATCGATCTGGAATTTTGCACACGTCTATTTTCTACTAAGAAGCAGCTCATTTGTCGAAACCGCCGTTATCGGACCATTATAGTATATAGCTGCCATAGAAAGTGAAGGATCGGAATAAAGCGCTTATGTGGAAATATATTTAAATTGATGAGATATGTTCAAGGATTATTGTCGAAGACAACGGTGAAGAAGAAACTGCTCAGATCGAGTCACTATAGCATTTATATACATATGTAGCTATCGTACAAGCTGACCAATAAAAATCAAGTTCTTGTAAGGATTATTTTGTATTCGTGAAGGGTAATATAGCTACGTTGTTAACGTTTTTTCTTGTTTTTTTTTTACTAAACCCTAAAAACTGTACTCGTATGAAATTAGAGCTTGAGCAGCTTCAAGCTTAGTGAAGTTAAATATAGCCCTCTTTATTATAATTTCGACTTTCGAATTGCATTTTTTGCCGCTTGATGTTTTTAAAAGTTAAATCACCGAAAACTTATCTTTTGTGGAAAAATTAGTATGAGCATCAATTTACGTTGAAGTTTGTTCGAAAATTTTAACAAAAAGTGTCAACCAACTCTCAAGCCCAAAGAAAATTACTTGACTGATGACATGGCTTTAAGCATTATGCGCAAAAATTTCTAGATAAAAAAGCGATTTTTTATGATGCTAAGCTAATCACAAAGCATATGCTAAAAATGCTAGCCTTCAAGCAAACCACAGTAAGTGCCATAGATGGCTGTCAAGCATGTGCTGATGCTTGAGTGTGTAACCATACATAAATAATTCCTGCAAACTAAGTGCAGATGTGGGTGCGCAGATAGCGTTAAAACCACTTAAGATGAAATGAAAATTTTTCGTGACATTTTCTACGGATGTGACAAACACATGCTATGCGGCTATCAATTCCAATGTCAAACGAAAGGATGGACCGCAGAAAGATGCGTGCTTGCTGCCAGAAGACACACACGCACAGAAACATATTAGAGTAGTGCAGCGTGCGAGCGCATAGAAAACGAGTTGAAAGCCAGCGAAGCGAGAGGGAGAGTAGAGAATGCTAGATGCAATGCTTGATATTTATCACATTTTATTGTAAATAACAATTTTTCATCAGTGCTTACAACGCAATTTATCAAGTTGCCACTGCAGATAACCAACACATGCACGCGCTGAAAGTTGTACGTGTGTGTGTGTTTATGGATGCGCGCGTCTTAGCAAACCGTCATAGACTTGATGGTATATTTAACCTTGTGCTATTTAATTTTGTCAACGACGCAGTGTTGGTGGCACGTATACAAACATTACATATGTATATGTATCTATGTGTGTGCATGTGTTGTCGTATGTCTTTGTAGTTAACGCTAGTAGTTTGAGCCTGAACTTACTATATATATATGTACACGCACACACACATACACATGTGCACTCTTTTTATAGCGCATAAGCTATTGTGACAACGCAAGTTCATTTCACTACTTGCTACACACTCCAAACTGCTGCTACTTTCCTTTGTGTTAGCTATAAAATACATTCGTTTGATTTGCATGTTTTTATAGTGCGACGCCCACACATACACACATGCATATAAACAGCAACATCACTTCACACATATATTCAGAGACGCTGCAACTTACTGTGTGCTCTAGCTGCTTATGCGCCTGAAAATATGCAAATTTTGCACTTACGATTTATTTGGCGCGTGCAATAAATTTCATTTATTTCGATGAAATATGACTTTGTTGGGTGTAAATGTTTTGTGTGGCAAAGCAAATGCAACACACACATACACATGAACACATGAAATGATAAAAGCACATACAAATATAAATATATATGTTGACATTAAAAGACGTTGCTTTCCGAATTCAAGTGGCATTGTGTAAACAGTACAGTTATAGTATGTTCTAGTGGCAACGTTATTGCAACAAAAACAACGTTTGCAGTTTTTCTTTTAATTTTATACATTCTACAACATATTCGCAACAATCTATCACTATCTACGTTTTAAATTTGTTGTTGTTGTCTACTTAAAATGCATGCCTTTTCGACCCTTCAGAGCGCTGTTGTTGCTTTGTATCCACGTTTTATTGCTTTGTTTTATAAACTAAAGGCGGTTGAGTTTTCAAGCATAAATCTTTTTTTGACTGCTGGCGAAGCCGAAAGTGCAAAAATCATTACATTTATGCCCATCTTTGTCAAAATTTATATTTGTATCGAAAGTAATGTATGTTGAAAGCGAAAATTTCACTCTAGCTAAAATCTTCATGTAATGGCCGAGGTGTTTGAAAAAGTAATGGAGAGTGAAGTAAAATAGCGAGTTTTTCCATTCAAGAAATGATCAGCATGACCAACTGAGTCGATTTAGACACATCCGTCTGTCTATCCATCTGCCCGTCCGTCTGTCTGTATATATGCGAACTAGTCCCTCAGTTTTTGAGATAGTAATCTAAACTTTGCACATGTCATTTTCTTTATAAGAAGCTATTCATTTGTCGAAACCGCGAATATCGGACCACTATAGCATATAGCTGCCATACAAACTGAACAACCGAAGTTAACCTTTTTTCTTCTTCTATCTAAATTATTATAGCAATACTACAATACTACACACAAGTTCAATTTTATACACTAATATGGTATCATAAAAGTTCCAAGAGACATAGCTATCAAAACAGCAATCAATGCAAACACATATGGCTTGAAATATTTTTAAACGTGGGCGTAGCCCCACCTCCTAACAGGTATAATGTACGTATTTCCCAAACCACTTAATATAAATCAAAGAAACTTGTTCAGCATAAATCTTTTTAGCATCTTCTTTGACAGCGTAAAAATGGTTAAAATCGGATTATATCCCTGCACACTCGCCATATAACGGTTATGATTAATAATATTAAAGTGCTATAACTCAATAAATAAAAGCGTCTGATACACTAAATATTGCATTCAAGATGATACAAACAAGGTTTATAGGAGCCTATCTCAAAATTGGACAATGGGAGTGGAACTGCCCACATTTAGGTGAAAACCAAAATCTCGGGTACTGCTCGACCATTTCAACCAAATTGGACAGTTAGCAGTATTCTGGCATTTATATGTCACAGTGCAAGAATGGGCGAAATCGGATAAAACCCACGCCTACTACCATATAACAAAATTTTAAATTCCATCTGACTCTTTTACATTCCAGTATATAAATCAAACACTAATAAATGCATCGAGATAAAGCTTTGGATCCCGGTTCCTATTGCAAAAAAACCCTTCCTGCTTATAACTAATATGCCTTATGTCAAATATGGAATCGGATCATTACTTCCCTTAAAGTAACATGAAGGTATTAGCCAGCTTTGATCTTTGTAAGTTACAAGAATATAAAATGTTCGGTTACACCCGAAATCTGCCCTTACTTACTTGTTTTTAATTAAGATGAAGAAAAATTTGTTGTCAATGGTGAGCACTACATGCAATATGCAGGTCGTTGCAACATGCAATGTCGAGACCATCACTTTATGAGAGGAAACTTTTAGCGACCGAAGGATATGAAGAAATGAGCCTGTTAAGTGCCAACGAAGTCGATTGATTTCACTCTGCTAGACTAATTTTTATGGGGTTAGATCAAAGAAAACCTCTATGTTGATAAATTATTTACAACTGACTGGTTGGAAAACAACTTTGCTCGAAAAAGTATGTACCATTTTACTGATAGAGCTCTTTTATGACTAGAAAACCCTGTCTAGAAGCCCGAGTTTCGAGGCGGTTTTTGGCAACTTAAAGAAATATATTTTTACCATCTCTTTTCTATCATTTTCCCAAGCTCTAGTCCATAACGCACGAAAATTAAATTGATTTCGGGCAAAAGACCGACTCGAATTATTTCGAGCCGAGAGGCCCAATTTTCGACGATTTTTTTTTGTATACATTGACTGTAACATTATGACTGGCTTCACTTTTGTAGAAACATGAACTAATGATTCTCTCTGTCCATAGAGTACACCAAACAGTGAAGTTTTGGTAATGTAACGGCGCCTCAACAATAGCTTGTGTGTTATCATTACTCCAAATGCGACAGTTTTGTTTATTTACATACAATAAAGGTGTTACAAGCTGAAAGTATTTCCCCGCCGTTAATCGTCAAAATGCGAGAGTATAAAATCTTTGGTCCAAATTGAATTTAGAGCTTCCTTACTGAATTTACTTTGTCGTATTTGTAATAAAATTTCATTTCTGCTAAAAACGCACAATTTATTTTCATACTGATTGATGTGGGGCTATAATTACTTCAATACATTATGATTATTTGGCATTTAAATAAAGTTAAACGCAGTTCGATTATGTGTACAATAGGCAATCAGCACAATAAAAATGATTATATAATATATGATACATACCTCATATGAAGAAATATGTAAGCGTATGTGAGTATTATATACTTATGAACGGTATTTTGTTCATTTTTATATGCTCGACGCTTGCACACATACATACAAAGGCTCCATAAAAATAAATGGGAATTTCAATTATCTTTATTTCTGAAAGAGTGAAACTAATTAACAGCTTTTATCTCCGTGTGTGAGCGAAAATTGTTAGGCAACAAGCAAAACGGTCAGTCAAATAAGGCTAGAATGTACATAGAAGCAGGACAGAATATTGTTAAAGCTACCAGTTATGCGCTTATTTACTTGTATATGTGTATGTACGCAGATATGTATGTATGTATGACCTATGTATGTAGCTATGTATATTTGAAAGTGTCTATGCCTGCAGTGTGTCTGTGCGTGCGTCTGCTGTGGTAAATAATTGCCATAAGGCACAAAAGAAATTTGCGCTCAATAAAGCTTAAATCAATTTTACGCAATTTGCAGTAACCGCTATGGAGCAATCGGCATACACAGCGTTTTAGACAATTTCCGTTATAGCTGCAAGTATAGCATATATGTATGTGCAGAGGATATATTTAGTGTAAAGAAAACTATGTGAGTGTGTTGGCGCATAGCTGCTGTGAACCTGCGGACTCCATATAATATATGTATATATACATCTATATATATATATATATATGTGCATATATGGTATGTTATATATATCTATAAGTATGAATATATGTTTGCATCCTTAGCCAAAGGATTCAGTATTGTTATCTACCAGCTGCCTGCACGGCAAAGCGGAAGCGCGCTTGTACGACGGCAGCGCAGTTGCGGGCACAGCGGATTGCGTAGAGATAGGCGGTTAGACATTCATCAAACATAACTGTGACGCATCGGAGCATGAAAAATTATCTAAATTAAAAATCAACACACCGAACAACCGCAATATGATCCCTGTGAACTCTGGCGCGTAGGTAAACGAGCTACTGCTGTCAGTCAACGACGATTTGAGTTTTCAGTACGCGCGCGTGCGGCATTAGCATCCCTAGCTGGCGCATGAGCTTTCCGACAGCATAGGAATTAAGAAAAAAATTTATTACAACTTTTTTTTTTCTTGCAACCATTGCCAACGATTTTTAGCTGGCGGAAATATGGCTTAGTGCAAAAAATGATTTTTCAAATATTTGCGTACGCGAAAGCAGGACTAGAGCGTACTGTGGCAAGCACAATTGGCGTTGCTTGCATGTTGCTCAAAAAGCGGAAGTCTGGCAGCTACAATACATCTCTACATACACATATCTGTGTATATGCATATGTATTTAAATACAGCATCGTGCTATGCATAGCCGCTTGTATCTGCTTAGCAGCAGATATGTGTGCCTCGGTAACCTAATTTTTCTCACACAAAAGCTGATTGCCGCACAGGAACAAAAAAAAAAGAAACAAAAACAAGAGGAAATGAAAAAATCGAGAACTAAATCTCCCAACGGTCTATGGACGCAATAAGCCACTGCGTGCACAGCTTTAGCTATATTTTTTTTCTTATCACACACACACACACTCACTCACATTGACTTGCCTGTGTGCTAAATGCTCTGGCGCACACATCTCTCTTTAATCGATGGCGTTGGCAGCGCTTCATGCATTTATTGCTTTGGACAAAGGCAGTGCGATTTGGTTCATTTCACGGCTTTACTGCCGCAAAGCGTTCACTTCAACCACAACTGTCGACGCTGAACTCCCACGCTGCATATTAGTTACGTATACGCCCCCACAACCACTGCTAAGCTGTGGATATACGTTTATTTTTACTGAGGTATAAAGCTGTGTATATTTGTAGATATGTGTATGTGTTGACTACACGTAGTTCATTCACACATACACTGTGGCTCAAAGCTATAACCACAATTAGCTTGCATTGATATTGCTTGAAATTTATTTGATGAACCGACAAATGTTCGCCAAAAAGTATATCTTCTACAGTAGTAAGAGTGATATTCAAGAGACTTCAAGCTCAGGCTCGGTAGAAGTTCTAAAGGCTTTGTCTCATTCACTGAAACTCTCTGCGCAACAAGTCTGTGCTTTCTGTTTGATCTGAAGGTATTGAGACAGGATTCTAAATTTATTTGAGCTATATGTTTATCCATAAATCTATGAAACAAGATATTTTGTTAAGTAGTTGGAAAAAAATATATATATTCGACCCTTGAGATAATAAAATTATGATTTTGCTAAGGATTTATACATTTTTATATATTGGTAACATTGGATATTGAATGAATCAGGACATTGCTCCAACTAGAGTGAACTAAAGCGTTAGCTAACCACGCTAGGACAACGGAAGATTCAGTGTGATATCATCGCGAGTTACCACAAGTTAGCGAAGGCGATTTTCACATTCGGTTGGTTTAAAGAGAATAAAACTGACTTTTGATTGTTGTATCGATTTGTCCCAGCTTGGGAGTATGTCTCTGCACATTGGGATTTTCTAGCGTCATCCAAAAAGAAAGTATAAACTGAATCTAAATATTTTTTACATAACTTTTTGAAGATTGAGAATCACATATTACGGGTAGATGCTGACTTCGTAGTATTTGTAACCACAACATTAAGGGGTTACATGGGTTTCGTATATAAAAAATTATTTAATTAAATCAAACTTTTTTCTGTCTTAAAGATACACAAAAAAGATAAAATTGGAATTTTGGCAGACCTTTTTCCAAAAAAATTAAAATTTCGGTCGAATTCGCTCGACATTTCTTTTTTTTAAATAGTTGTAATTGAAAAAAGCTTGTAATTGAAAAAAGTAGTCCTTCGTCCAAGTAGGAGTAAATTGTATCTCAAAGACCTGTATAAAATTTCATTAAGAGCGGTTGAGTAGTTCTTGAGCAATCTTGACAACCGACTTTGAAAACACAGTTTCGAGAAAAACGCGATTAAAGTTTTAGGTGACCATATAGCTGACCTCGAGCGCGCAACTTTTCAAAGCTGTATCTTCAAAATTATTACTGATATCAACTTGAGAATTTGGGACAATGTTTCAGAGATGTTATAGAATTAAATAAGACAATTTTTTTTTGAAGCCGCGAAACCCATTTAACCCCTTAACGTCACTCGTACAGAAATGTATGAAAAGGTATTTTCTGAAAAGTCAAACGAACAGATATGCTATGATGATGAAGGCTCAAGTAACTTAAACCAAAAAGGCAACGAGTTGGTTTAGCACTATGGTTCAATTGATATTTTACCCAAGCACACGTACCCTGCACTCGGTTTTTGAGTGCTGACTTTTACATTCGTTACAACTGAGCATGGCAAACCAGCCGAATGGTCTGCACTGTAGTTATTGGTAAAAAAGTTAGAACACTTGCAATATTTAGAAAATCTCTCGCATGTTATTAATAAATGGACGGCATGTGTATTTGCAGCAATATGCGCTCAATCTCCCCTTGGCGTAAATAATATTTCTGGCCATGCGAGCGGAACAACGCTTATCTCTCCATCACCTAATTTTTTTAGCTTGCTCTAAGCTTGTGAGATGCTATTAAAATATTGGTTTGAGTACGTAATGCCTGATTAGGTGGCATGATGATGGCGCAAAGATATTATATTATATGTGGCATGATATGAATATGGTATGTATGTATGTTTATCGTAATGTTATCAGTTGTTACATTAAAACCAATTGAGCTTATACGCCGCCGTTTAATGTTAATATCATCGAACTAATAAACATCAATTTATCTCGCTTAACATCAACGGCAGTATGTGAGTTACCAAGCTCCTCATGCTATCGCTTTCACTTTTTCCTCATCTCCTGCGAATATATGCACGTTCATATATGGGAAGGTGTATTTATGTATTCAAAAATTTGTATGTGATTTCCGCTCGAGTTGGCACAATTTCGCGTGCTGATTTTTGTATATCCCTAGATATTTCAATAAATTGGAGCCAACTTCCCGTCTTCAGCTCATTGAGTCAACTTTATTTTTACTTTCACTTTTGAAAAAATTTAAATATTGTATTTAAACATGGAAATGAAATTTTACTCCTTTGACGCTCATTGGGTGAATCGTTATTTATCGTAGAGAAAGAAAATAAGTAATATGACGAGTTATCTGCAGTTTATCGCCCACAGTAAATAAAAAATATCCCCTTGTGTTAACTACTTGACAACCGTTTAAAAAAACCGACCGAAGCTAAATCTAGTACTCTCTTTGTTTCTTAACAAAGTGTATCCAGACCTGTTGATTTGCGGAAAGCATTAAAAATCCCATTTCATGCCGATACACCTGCTATTCAACAAAATATACTATATCTAGTGAGCAAATATAATTTTATCTGAAGCTATTCGTTAGTATAATTACTGTGGATTTATGCTAATTC